>NC_092237.1:51822043-51839543 GCF_036320965.1 Panulirus ornatus | reverse complement strand
GGAGGGTGGAAGGGGTTTGTGGGTGGGTGTGTGTGGGAGGTAACTTTGCGACACGTTCAAGCGGATGAAAGAGGAGAACTTTCTATCACATTAAGATTTTCCAAAAAGCCACGTCCAGTCGGGAAGCGATTCTTGAAAAGTTTGGTTCGTAACGACAAGTGTGATTCGAACTTGTGACTCTGGTTCGTACGAGTCGTTTGAAAGGTCGGGGTTGGAATGAGTTGCTTGTCCTGTATAGACGTTGTTGACATGAAATCATCCCCAAAATCATCGTAGGTGACTATACAGTGGACGTCTTAATACGTTTGAATGAAGTATTCGTGTTTAAGGTCTAGTTATCAAGAAGACTTGGTATATATATATATATATATATATATATATATATATATATATATATATATATAGATAGATAGATAGATAGATAGAGAGAGAGAGAGAGAGAGAGAGAGAGAGAGAGAGAGAGAGAGAGAGAGAGAGTAACCTTCCAATTCTCCTTAACACCTGAAGATGGTAATTGCTTTCCTGTTGGCGGATGTAGTGGCTTGACCTTGACGGCCTTAATGACTCTGGCTGTTGGTAGGCTTAAAACCCAACCAGCCAGCCAGCCAGCCAATCAGCCAGCAAGCCAGCCAGCAAACCAGCCAGCCAACTAGCCAACCCACCAACTAACCAACCAGCCAGCCAATCAGTCAGCCAACCAATCAACCAACCAACCAACCAACCAACCAACCAGCCAATCAGCCAGCCAACCAGCCACCCAACCAGCAAGGAAGAAGTAACCCTATGCACTGGAGCAAACACCTCCGTAGTATCTAAACTCATAACTGCAACTGCACGTTGCTGCATTGACCGTCCAGCCTCATGTGTCTGGCAGAGGTTAAGTTCAGGAGCACAGATGACCTTTGGTCTGGACATTATTTATTCAGCGAATGACCACCTGGGTCCACTAAGAACGACTTATGCTGTTAGCTATTAGCAATGGCTAGTTATTACGGCAGAAAAAAAAAATACCATCGACATATAAAACCGTTCAGTTCTTTCAGAGGAAATAAGATAATAGATATTCAATCTAGAAATGAAGGCAGGGCAAACACGCAGTCACCCTCCAATGTTTTGTTAATGTGTTCTTTTGGCGCCGGTGTAATATACGCACCTTCTCGCAGTCTTCCATTAGTTTTTACGTTTTCTTTTACGTGCCTTCGATTCTCGAGCCGTCTTGTTGATGTCCAGTGAATATGAAATGCTCTTACCGGAAGATGTAAAGTAAAAGCGAAGATTTGTATCCATCTCGTGTCTTCCCTAGGATTCCCTATACAACGGGAAATAAGGCAAGCGACAGGGGAATATACGCCGACCCAATCTGGTGGCCACATTTTGAACTCACTCGTTTGTAGGGAGCTCCCACGCTGGGAAGAGAGAGAGAGAGAGAGAGAGAGAGAGAGAGAGAGAGAGAGAGAGAGAGAGAGAGAGAGAGAGAGAGAGAGAGAGAGTCTCATCGTCTGTCGTACTCGCCACTCTTCTCGTAGACTGTGTTTCGTACGTTGTGGCTCACTCAGCCGGACTCAGGTCCAAACGAACGTTTCTCTCAACGTTTCCCCTTGTGTGTACCAGACTGGAAGACTCCTACCCGGAACATGCACGTCTCTCTGGATACACCATTGTCTCCGCTCCTCATGTTTTGAGGCACTTCTCGCGACGGCAGGCGCTGGCAAGGTACGTGAGACTCGAGAGGAAGTTATCGTGCATGTGGACTCGAGAGTCACGTATCTGTAGAACCGTGAGGAGCGTCGGTCATGGAGTCTCTGCCTCCCGGACGCATTGGGTCTGTTTGTGCAGCTTCGCCAGAGCAAACAACAAGGCTCTCTCTGTGAAGGCAAATGAATCAGGGGATCCCAGTCTCTTGTCTGATTTAGATTTTACCTTCAATATATATATATATTATCCCTGGGGATAGGGGAGAAAGAATACTTCCCACGTATTCCCTGCGTGTCGTAGAAGGCGACTAAAAGGGAAGGGAGCGGGGGGCTGGAAATCCTCCCCTCTCAATTTTTTTTTAATTTTCCAAAAGAAGGAACAGAGAAGGGGGCCAGGTGAGGATATTCCCTCAATGGCCCAGTCCTCTGTTCTTAACGCTACCTCTCTAACTCGGGAAATGGCGAATAGTTTGAAAAAAAAAAAAAGAAATATATATATATATATATATATATATATATATATATATATATATATATATATATATATATATATATATATATATATACTTATGAGTCCACGGGGAAAATGAAACACGATAAGTTCCCAAGTGCACTTTTGTATAATAATCACATCATCTGGGGAAACACAAGAGAGAAATATAAGTCAGTTGATATACAACGAAGAGACGTAGCTAGGACGCCATTTGGTAAACAAGTGATTGTCCAAGAGAGACAACGAGCGTATCATAAAATGTGGACAAGATACGCTCGTTGTTGTGGGAGACACCGGCTAAGTATGATAAGTAAATAAATAGGTGTGTGTGTGTGTGTGTGTGTGTGTGTGTGTTGCATGCTAACAGTGTTCCAGACTTAGGATAGTTTGGACAAAAACATCGGAAGAATAAAAAAGTATTTCTCAGCCAAAAGGTCAGTCGGCCAAAACACTGCCTCCAAACTACATAACAATCATTGGAAAGTTTTCCTCCTCCCCCTCCAAAACCCACACCTCTCCCACTACAACTTCACCAGAACTGGTTGTACCGCTGCTGGACACTGCCTGACCACAGGCTATGGTGCGTGATGGTCGATCCGTGTAAAAGAGAGAACGAATATATATATATATATATATATATATATATATATATATATATATATATATATATATATATATATTTTTTTTTTTTTTTTTTCCTTTCAAACTATTCGCCATTTCCCGCGTTAGCGAGGTAGCGTTAAGAACAGAGGACTGGGCCTTTGAGGGAATATCCTCACCTGGCCCCCTTCTCCGTTCCTTCTTTTGGAAAATTAAAAATGAGGGGAGAATTTCCAGCCCCCCGCTCCCTCCCCTTTTAGTCGCCTTCTACGACACGCAGGGAATACGTGGGAAGTATTCTTTCTCCCCTGTCCCCTATAAAATATATATATATATATATATATATATATATATATATATATATATATTTCTTTTTTTTTTCATACTATTCGCCATTTCCCGCGATAGCGAGGTAGCGTTAAGAACAGAGGACTGGGCCTTTGAGGGAATACCCTCACCTGGCCCCCTTCTCTGTTCCTTCTTTTGGAAAAAAAAGAAAAAAAAAAACGAGAGGGGAGGACTTCCAGCCCCCCGCTATATATATATATATATATATATATATTCGAGACAACATGTACAATCGAGGTAAATAAAAAAATATTCAGAGTAAATCTGAAAAATAGAAGTTGAGCGGATTTTTATTTGAAATTTGGACACGAAAGGTTTGCTTTCACCAGTATCGGGTTACTGACCGACATCTTGCCTTTACCCCCATGTTGCCTGGAAGTTACTCTCAGCTCTGGCAAGCCCACCCGACCTTGTACTAGTAATAGATGGAACAAATCGAGGTATTTATACATTGGGGCCTGTCTGTTCATGCTGTATTTTACCACCCGACCCTTGAACTCACGCTGATGTTGTCTGGGGTAATTTGTAGAAGCGCGGTAATTACCGCTCGTCCATAATTTGGAAAAGAAGAAAAAAAAAAAGATAAATTGGTTGCGAGAGGAAGTGTATGTCTGACGGGGGAGGAGAGTGGGAGGGAGCAGTGAGTGGGAAGACTGATGGATCAGTAGAGTTGCTCCCGTGCTGGAAAAAAAAAGAAAAAGAAAAAAAAGATTCATACTTCCAGACATAAATATACTGGGGTGGAAGTGGGGCTATCTGTATATTTATCTCGCCGGGAGAGAGAGAGAGAGAGAGAGAGAGAGAGAGAGAGAGAGAGAGAGAGAGAGAGAGAGAGAGAGGCAGAGATAGATAGATAGAGAGAGAGAGAGAGAGAGAGAGAGAGAGAGAGAGAGATAGAGAGAGAGAGAGAGAGAGAGAGAGAGAGAGAGAGAGAGAGAGAGAGAGGCAGAGATAGATAGATAGATAGATAGAGAGAGAGAGAGAGAGAGAGAGAGAGAGAGAGAGAGAGAGAGAGAGAGAGAGGCAGAGATAGATAGATAGAGAGAGAGAGAGAGAGAGAGAGAGAGAGAGAGAGAGAGAGAGAGAGAGAGAGGCAGAGATAGATAGATAGAGAGAGAGAGAGAGAGAGAGAGAGAGAGAGAGAGAGAGAGAGAGAGAGAGAGAGAGAGAGAGGCAGAGATAGATAGATAGATAGATAGAGATAGAGAGAGAGAGAGAGAGAGAGAGAGAGAGAGAGAGAGAGAGAGAGAGAGAGAGTACTGCCCTCACTAGGTTAGGCGATGCTTTTGGAAATATTTACACGATAGAAAAAAAAAAAGGAGAAATGTGGCTGAAACATACGATGCTTTCCAACCCTGATCGGTAGCGATCTAATCTTCGGACACACACACACACACACACACACACACACACACACACACACACACACACACACACAAAATGTCAGTTTTACAGACACGAGAATTGAAAATCCAGGTGATATCATTCGGTCAGCTGCAAATATTTCATTTTTTTTTATATTTCAAAAGTTGCTCATTTCTGTGACCCAGCTGGTGATACACACATGCATGATCCACATTATGGGTAATGAAAACTTGAGGAATACGTTACTTGGTTTTCATATCAAAAGATTATATATATATATATATATATATATATATATATATATATATATATATATATATATATGAGTCCGCAGGGAGATGAAACACGATAAGTTCCCGAAGTGCACTTTCGTGTAATAATCACATCACGAGGTACAGGAAAGAAATATGTCAGTTGATATATAACGAAGAGACGTTTCTAGGACGCCATATGGTAATATATATATGTATATGTATATATATATATATATATATATATATATATATATATATATATATATATATATATATTTAATGTTTCTTTGACGTGTTTCGTTATCTCTGCCTCAAGCAGTAACACTACCTCCAGCACGACGTGGACGACCCTTGAGTATGCTGAGGGTGGCGTGTGGCCTCGCCCACAAGGGTGCATGTCGGGTCAGAGTCTGGCCATCCAGTAACCAGGGTTCGAACCCTGACGCTCTCATGTGGTTAGCTAAACACAGAAGAAACAAGACCTTTTTTTTTCACTGAGCTGTTGGTCCCCGTAGTCTCCACAGGGCGTGCTGGCTGTGGTCGACCTGCCAGCTGTGTTTTGGGTAACCTTGCACTCACTGTGTGTACGTGCAGTGAAGGGTAAATAATTATGGTTCGAGTCGTAATGACAGTGATTCGTAATAACTATGGTATACGTGGTCATGATTAATGATTGGAGTGGTAATTACAGTGATGATTTTTATGATAATGATAATTATAATGAGGATAATGATAATAGTTTATAATGAAGATAATGATAATGGTAATAATTTATAATGGGGATAATGATAATGATAATGATTGAGAGGGTGAAGGCATGTACAGAGCATCAGATTGGGGAAGAGCAGTGTGGTTTCAGAAGTGGTAGAGGATGTGTGGATCAGGTGTTTGCTTTGAAGAATGTATGTGAGAAATACTTAGAAAAGCAAATGGATTTGTATGTAGCATTTATGGATCTGGAGAAGGCATATGATAGAGTTGATAGAGATGCTCTGTGGAAGGTATTAAGAATATATGGTGTGGGAGGCAAGTTGTTAGAAGCAGTGAAAAGTTTTTATCGAGGATGTAAGGCATGTGTACGTGTAGGAAGAGAGGAAAGTGATTGGTTCTCAGTGAATGTAGGTTTGCGGCAGGGGTGTGTGATGTCTCCATGGTTGTTTAATTTGTTTATGGATGGGGTTGTTAGGGAGGTAAATGCAAGAGTTTTGGAAAGAGGGGCAAGTATGAAGTCTGTTGGGGATGAGAGAGCTTGGGAAGTGAGTCAGTTGTTGTTCGCTGATGATACAGCGCTGGTGGCTGATTCATGTGAGAAACTGCAGAAGCTGGTGACTGAGTTTGGTAAAATGTGTGAAAGAAGAAAGTTAAGAGTAAATGTGAATAAGAGCAAGGTTATTAGGTACAGTAGGGTTGAGGGTCAAGTCAATTGGGAGGTGAGTTTGAATGGAGAAAAACTGGAGGAAGTGAAGTGTTTTAGATATCTGGGAGTGGATCTGGCAGCGGATGGAACCATGGAAGCGGAAGTGGATCATAGGGTGGGGGAGGGGGCGAAAATTCTGGGAGCCTTGAAGAATGTGTGGAAGTCGAGAACATTATCTCGGAAAGCAAAAATGGGTATGTTTGAAGGAATAGTGGTTCCAACAATGTTGTATGGTTGCGAGGCGTGGGCTATGGATAGAGTTATGCGCAGGAGGATGGATGTGCTGGAAATGAGATGTTTGAGGACAATGTGTGGTGTGAGGTGGTTTGATCGAGTAAGTAACGTAAGGGTAAGAGAGATGTGTGGAAATAAAAAGAGCGTGGTTGAGAGAGCAGAAGAGGGTGTTTTGAAATGGTTTGGGCACATGGAGAGAATGAGTGAGGAAAGATTGACCAAGAGGATATATGTGTCAGAGGTGGAGGGAACGAGGAGAAGAGGGAGACCAAATTGGAGGTGGAAAGATGGAGTGAAAAAGATTTTGTGTGATCGGGGCCTGAACATGCAGGAGGGTGAAAGGAGGGCAAGGAATAGAGTGAATTGGAGCGATGTGGTATACCGGGGTTGACGTGCTGTCAGTGGATTGAATCAGGGCATGTGAAGCGTCTGGGGTAAACCATGGAAAGCTGTGTAGGTATTTATATTTGCGTGTAAGGACGTATGTATATACATGTGTATGTGGGTGGGTTGGGCCATTTCTTTCGTCTGTTTCCTTGCGCTACCTCGCAAACGCGGGAGACAGCGACAAAGCAAAAAAAAAAAAAAAAATAGTAACATTGATAATGATACTATAGTAGTAGTAGTTGTAGTAGTAGTAGTAGTAATAGTGATGGTAGTCGTAATAGTGATAATATTGATAATGATGAATAGAATATCATTATCATCATTATTGTTATTCATCAGACGGTAAATTTCGCCATCCGAGATTGACAGGTCAGCCCTCCCAGGCCAATTGGGGGGGGGGGGGGGGGGGGGAGAGAGAGAGAGAGAGAGAGGAATGGCCTCTTCACCAATCATCGTTCTTTCTCCTACGTAGACTCGCAGTTCCTTCCAGGTCTGACCCCGTCTTAATCAAGGGGTCTCGTTATCTCGGGGTGTGTTCCTCCTCCCCCACCACCTCCCTGCCATCATCATTCACCACAGCGCGGGTGGTGGATGGGTGGGGTGGAGTGGGGGAAAGGGGGAAATGAATAAGTCTTAAGAGAAGCAGCCTGGAATACTACGGCCTTCCAATTTCCCCATAGACTCCCTCCGGTCGAGGTCGTTGTTTCTTCCTCCCTTCCTTCATCCTTAGAGGCCTCGGACGAGGCTCCAGCTAGGAGAGGCGTGGTGAGGTCTCATCACAGTATGTACATTCTCCCCGCTCCCCCACCAACTCGTACCTCATAAATTCCCGCGTCATTTCCTCCCGTGATGAATGAGGATTTAGGAGCTACCGTGAGGAGTGAGGTGAAGACTTGTTATTGCTTTTTTCTTAGCGTAGGAGTATATGTATATATATATATATATATATATATATATATATATATATATATATATATATATATATTATCCCTGGGGATAGGGGATTAAGAATACTTCCCACGTATTCCCTGCGTGTCGTAGGCGACTAAAAGGGGAGGGAGCGGGGGGCTGGAAATCCTCCCCTCTCATTTTTTTTTTTTTTTTTGATTTTCCAAAAGAAGGAACAGAGGGGGCCAGGTGAGGATATTCCAAAAAGGCCCAGTCCTCTGTTCCTAACGCTACCTCGCTAATGTGGGAAATGGCGAATAGTTTAAAAGAAAGAAAGAATATATATATATATATATATATATATATATATATATATATATATATATATATTTATTTATTTATTTATTTTGCTTTGTCGCTGTCTCCCGCTGTCTCCTATGAGTCCACGGGGAAAATGAAACACGAATATCTTAATCACGCGCAAAATTGTGATCCTTTCCAATATATATATATATATATATATATATATATATATATATATATTTTTTTTTTTTTTTTTTTATACTTTGTCGCTGTCTCCCGCGTTTGCGAGGTAGCGCAAGGAAACAGACGAAAGAAATGGCCCAACCCCCCCCATACACATGTACATACACACGTCCACACACACAAATATACATATATATATATATATATATATATGGGCTTATTCGCTCTCGTTGACGAAAAGGGTGTGGGTCGAATGGATTAGTTTAAGAAGGCATTACGATGATTGGATGAAAAAAAAAAAAAAAATGTTTTCGTATGTCCTGACGTAAATATTGGAGCGGGTTCAGTACCCGGGGTGGCTCTCGTAGCCTTTGGTGATTTGCATTTAGATAATTGAACGTTTTTTTTTTTTTCTGCGTTGTTTATTGGCATCAGGAAATGTGTGTGTCTGATACCATTTCCCACAGGTCTGCGGGTAAACTGTTTACAGCCTCTACAGTGCTGGAGCGTAATCAGGCCTCGCTCATCATAAACATGTTTCCTTTGACGGAGATGTGTTTAACCCCTATCAGCCCGCCACCCTTCCCTTCCCCCAACCTACCCATCCAAGCTCAGATAAAATACCACAGTTGATAAAGAAACGAAAGGGGAAGGGAAGGAAAGGGGAAGGGAAGGAAAGGGGAAGGGAGAATGGGGAAGGGAAGGAATGGGGAGAATAGTGTCAAGGGTCATTGACGTCATCTCTGTCCCTGTCTCTCCAGAGAGTTTCTGGAGACGGTAGACAACACCCGCCTCCTCCAACACTCGCCTCCACCACACTCGCCTCCTCCAACACTCGCTTCCACTAACACTCGCCTCCACCAACACTCGCCTCCACCAACACTCGCCTCCTCCTACACTCGCCTCCACCAACACTCGCCTCCTCCAACACTCGCTTCCACTAACACTCACCTCCACCAGCACTCGCCTCCACCAACACTCGCCCCTACCAACACTCACCCCTACCAACGCTCACCTCCACCAACACTCACCTCCACCAACACTCACCCCTACCAACGCTCACCTCCACCAACACTCGCCCCTACCAACACTCACCCCTACCAACGCTCACCTCCACCAACACTCACCTCCACCAACACTCACCTCCACCAACTCTTACCTTCTCCAACACCTTCCACAGTCCAGTTGTGAAGTGCATGAGTTGTTGATACCCATCTGGGCTCGATTCGCGGGTCTCCTACACCTGAGGGACCACCACTTCGCCAGGAATATACGAAAGCGTCCATATTTTCATTTGCCCCACCGTGTACCATTCCTGTCTTTGTCACACACCGGGTTTGTGTGTGTGTGTGTGTGTGTGTGTGTGTGTGTGTGTGATGAAGCTCGTCTTAGAAAGCCATTTGATGAGAACACGACTCCCTCGCCCGCCCTCAGCTCGGTTACTTCTTCCCCACAGTAAAGACACACACCCACCCCCACCTCGTCTCGTGCAGCATCCTCAGGTCTTCGTCAGACAGAACCACATCTGACAGAGCTCGAGTCATCCACAGGAAGCCGGGTCCTCAGAGTCGTCACCAGGTGACTGGGTGCACCAGGTCATCCTCATCTAGGAAGTGGGTCATGCAGTTACGTATCGTAGGTGAATGAGATTATTTGGGATTATCCGCCTTTCGTCTATATACCTGACGACTAGCGTCCAAGAAAGTGTTACGTAACTTGCTTGCGTCCGTCACTCCCAAGCGTCGCCATTGGCAAGAAACCTCACCGATAGAGCGTGCGCTGCTACCGGATGGGCCGCTTATGATCGAACGTCCGCTATATCCAGTTTACCGCCAATTAGGACATGACTTACGGTGGTGAGTGAGGTCTGTTTATTGGGACGGTCATTAACCCGCCACCCAACAGGTCATGTCCGACACCCAGCCTCGGGCACGGCGGTAGGCGGTACACAAGCGACAGGGTGGGAGGGAGGGAGGAGGCGACAGAGGGAAGAGGGTTGTGTGAGTGATTTTCTTTACCTTATATCGAGGGATCTCCAGGATGGAGGAGGCTATTGGACGACTCACCCGGGGCCTCCTCCTCGCTCGCGTGAGACGGAGGGCAAGGGGATGGAAGGATGAGGGAGAAGGGAGATGGAAAGACAGTGATTGAAAAAAAAGGTACCCACGAGCGCCACGAGTGCTGGTGAATTAACTCGTACCCTGACGTTACGTAACGGGTGTAATTCTGATGTGGAATCAACTCCTGGCCACACGAGATTATGAAGACATGTAGCGGTATCTTGTCCCAGTGCGAGGTAAACATCAGCTTTGCCCTCCTCCTCCTCCTCCTCCTCCTCCTCCTCCTCCTCCTCCTTCTCCTCCTCCTCCTCCTTCTCCTCCTCCTCCTCCTCCTCCTCCTCGGTGTCAGGAGGAAACCATCACCCATCAAACTCCGGCATGGAGCTGAACATTCTTGCCTCATCGTCCCGTATACATTTCTTGTGGACAAAATATGAGTTCAGTCATGGGTTCGGTTATAGTTAAGTAGCTTAGTGTTGAAGAGTCATGATTTCTAGATATGCCAAATTACCTGAATGATTACGGCCTGTTAGGTACGTAATCACACGTGTGGGAAGGATATGAAAACATGGCTGTTTTGCATTCGGAGAGTTTAATACAAGTGACAGACTGAGGAGAGAAACCAAAAAAAAAAAAAAAGTGATCTTCAGTGATACAGAAACGAAGGATAACATAACACACGAGAATACACATGATCGTAGGATGTTCAGGTGAGAGGTTTGATTTCTCGTGTGTACGTCAGCCGAGCAGACACAGGCTCGATTTAGAACAGTAAGGAAATACGTAAAATACAAACATGATATCCATATGTACATTATTCCAAATGTCTTAAAACTATGGCTTTCACTCGTATGTTACTGAGATTTCACAGATAGCTTTTTCTCGACACACACACACACACACACACACACACACACACACACACACACATTCATATACGTATACTATACGCGCCGTTTCTCGCCTAGCGAGGTAGCGACAGGAACAGACGAAGAGTGGCCTCATTTGCTCTCTCTCTCTCTCTCTCTCTCTCTCTCTCTCTCTCTCTCTCTCTCTCTCTCTCTCTCTCTCTCTCTCTCTCTCTCTCTCTCTCTCTCTCTCACACATACAAACTCACAAACATACACACAGTGTGAAAAGGTATCAGCGATTCCTGTTACCTTTTTTTTTTCTTTCCATGTATACAGAAAAGACACTAAAACATTTCAGTCAGCATTTGCACCCATACTAGAATCGACTGCAGAAGTCAGGTGATGTTACAATGAAGGTGGCTTTAACACGTGACACAAGAAGTGACCGCAAGTCTGGATGCTGCTTCCCACAGTACCTATGTGGAGTCTGACCACACGAAGATTGACCGTTATGATACCTCTCCTCGAAAAGCTGAGCTGTGGAGGACCCTTCCTTCTCGCATCTTATCCTCGTCTTTCCACCTTCACGAGTTTGGTCTTCAGACTCCCGAAAAGCACCTGATGAATGTCTTCATTCTTTATCTCATTTCTTTTTTCACTGAAGATGGCCAGAGGTTCGTCATGTTTCGCCCGTGGCGGGTCAGTCACTTTGTGTGTGTATATAAATATATATATATATATATATATATATATATATATATATATATATATATATATGTATATATATATATATATATATTCTTTTTATATAGATATAATACCCTTCAATAGTCAGGATTCGAACCCAGGACCTTTTGCGTCGCAGTCGGGAACGCTATCGGAACGCTATGATCGCCCCGAGTGGGGGAAATGACTATTCGATTACAAGTAATCGAGTACCCCTTCGTTGTCTCGCATCCATGAGCAACGGGGTCTAGACCGGTCAAATCCCATCAGGCTCACTTTACCAGCAGCTAGCATTTGACATAACCTCGTACAAGGATCATTTTGGAAGCTTCAGGATCTGCGGTCGACAACACCGGGTTAGTATGGCCGTTCGCTGCCGTATTTGTCACAGGCTTTGGGCAGCCAGGTCCTCTTCCTCGTCGTGCGCCGCTGGCTTATCCGAGCAGACGCAGGTTGACGCTGGAAGGGCGAACTCATCCCTGGGTCGAGGACGTGAGACTCCAGACAGAAGTAACCTCCGGGGAACATGAAGCATGACTGGTATTGAGAGACCGAGGAGCGTCATTGCCGAGATGGAACTCGAGACGTTTGACCGAAAGGAGACGCTTGACATTTCTCATATCTCACTGAATCTTTTTATCTCCTTTTTTATTTTAGTCGCGTAAAAGAAAAAAAAGAAATTTCCAGAAGGCAGCGAATGAATGAGACGGCACTGGCGATCTCTAGAAGCTCGTTCCTCAGTGATCTTCAAATCCTTGAAGAGGGAAATGAATGAACGACGTCTTCATGAAATCCCACCTCACGAGGTGACATGACTGAAGGACGAGGGAAATGAATGAACGACGTCTTTATGAGTACGGAATCCCCCCCCTCCCCCCCCCACACACACAGGTACGAGGGGACCTCAACAGAACACGTCCTGTTCGTCGTGATTAGATCACAGGAGAGCCAAAAGCGCCTCAAGGTAGTCCATGCCACGTCGGAACTTTGATCAAAAACATCACCTTAGGGCATGAGACACACCCCAGCGCAATGGAGGCGCCGTCACATGAAAGGATCACATCAGCGTTTACCAGGTCGACTATTACTGGCTCGGAGATTCTTTTCCATGAGGCATCTCTTCCCCCCACGTCAGGAGGCAGGGGGAACGACTGGAGGAGAGCCAGTCGAACGGTACAGAGGCCTCTCCCAGTGATTATGTTGCTTCGAAAGTTTCCCAATGTGAGACTCGAAAACTCCCGTTCTGAGGGCGCTTAACTGGGGAGGGCTCGACGTCCCTTGTATGATGGGTCTGAGGGCTGTGTAGCTCAACAGAGGGTGTCCCTGTCGACCTAGCGTGATGGGAGGAATACTCCCGGGCTAGTGTTGTGACACGACCCAGTTGTCTTCCAGGTCAGTTCCAGCGACCCCAAGAGACCATTTTTCTTTCCAGTGTTGCTGGAGACGGTTGCCTCTTCTGCACACAACAGTGAACCGAATCTGGAAGTGATTTCAAGAACTTTTCCATAGCCGGTACTCCTAACCATATTTTCTTACCTTGACCTGCTGAAATATATACCGTACTTCACATCCATACATCAGAGATAAGTGTTACTTCCGCCAATCAGAACTTCAACGCAGACTTTTAACTGAAAATGTCTTCCATTCACGGAAGCTGCCACCAATGTGTCTCCAAAGCTTTCTCCATTTGCGAGACTCTCTAATCTCAACACCAGCTTTCCCTACAGCTGTCATGACCAAACTTTTCCCTCCAGTCACCTAATTCCAGCCATAGTTGCCCGGCTCTTAACCGTTCACCATTGCCCGGCGACATCCCACAGAAATTCGAGACTTAAAGTTCGACTTCTGGTGGCATTGTTTCGGGAACCCTGTCCTCTCACACACTTAATAAAAGCGAACCACGACACTTTCCAGCCCATCACACTGATCCAGCAGTGCAGTGTGTGTGTGTGTGTGTGTGTGTCCTTTAAGGTTTCTCTCTACTGTGAACTCTTTAACTCAACCCTTAAAGGGTGATCACACAGAGCCTGTTTGCTGTTGAAAATATCCATTCCCTATTTTCTTCAGTGATTTATACCATTTTCCAATACTTTATCACTTTATTTTTTTTTTATCTTACAGACAATCTCGTCGTCTTCATGGAACACTAGGTTGCCCCGTCTGCTTGGACTCGGAAGAATTATCCAGCATTTGTAAGTTATCTTCATTTATCGTTTACTTGCATGATTCTCGGCATTGTTTGCATGACAGGGCCGAACTTTTTTTCCACGACTCGTATGCTCATGTTTTTTTTCTCCTGTTCTTTTTATGACATGGAAAAGATTTTTTTTCTTTCATCAGAAATATATTACTGTTGTTCAAAACAACCTGTGTTTCCTTTGATGGTCTTGGATTAAATTGAATGATTAACACGTGAATGAGTGTAAAAAAAAAATCTTTTTCACCAGTGTTTCATCAACTAACAAGATAGAAATTAATGTCATAGAAAAATATTTTTTATCTATTTTGTTATATGATATGGACTGAATCAGGTTTCGAATGCACCAGGTAAGTCCGGAATCGCGTTTCGGAACCAACAGGTATGTGCTGAATCATGTATCGAGTTCACCGGATATGTTCTGAATCACGTTTCGAGTCCACTGGGTAAGGGTGTGAGAGCGAATCATAAAGGTGTAGATAGGCTTCGAGCAGTTTCCTTCAGTTGCTTCAAGGTAGCGACTCGTAATACATTTTTGGGGGTATGTCATTCACGATGACTTATTATTCGCCTCTGGAACTCTCAGTGTCTGTTATACAGAGAATACACGAGTGTGTTCAGTAACTATGAGGTGCAGCAGGCAGTACGTAACTCACAGGCAATGATGTTTCGAACATCATCTCGTCGCCACTGTCTCGGACGATCGTGTTTCGAACATTGTTCCCCCACAGTGTCTCGTCATCATCGCCGCTTCGTGATATTCCTGATGCACTGGTCTCCTCCGCTCACCCCTGACCTCACTCGGTATGGGTCAGACGCCTACAGGAATGTTGGCTTAGATATGGAGGTTCATCAGAAGATGGCGTAAGCCTTGATAAGGGTTACGTTATAAAGTGCTTGTGGTATGGAAGATAACATCGCGTGAGTGCTTAAAGTGAAAAACATTTTTAAAGCATTTGACATTTATCTTTTCACAGTATGTACAATATATATATATATATATATATATATATATATATATATATATATATATATATATATATATATATATATATATATATGCTCTTATTTCCTGACCCAGGAGTGCCTCCTATTTTCATGGTGCTCCTGCAGCGCTCAGGAAGCCAGCCTCTTAACACCGAGTGTGGCCCAAATGTCATAAAGTGTAGCGATGCGTGTGTTTCTATGTGGGTAGAGTACGGAGCAACTGAAGAATAAGTATTGCGTGTCTTCATTGTGGCATTTGCATCATGGGCATAAAAGGGTCCTGGGAAGTGATGAATCGGTGTCTGTAGTAATGCTGGCGTTGCTTGATGTCCGGGGGCGTGGACGGGAATGTGTAACTCGTGTTTGTCTAGGGAGTGTGGTGTCAGATTGGCGGAGGAGTAGTATTTCAGACCGAGTTTAGGAGGGCGGGTTTCATGTATTTGCTTTGGTCATTTCAGTGTATGCGTGTTCCGTCGGTGGTACGATTTCGTGCAAGAGGGTTGGGTTACGGCCTCAGAAGGGAGATACGGCTCCAGGTTGGTTCTGGACTCGAAAGACATTCTGGGACGAAACCAACTACAGTTTACGATCAACTGAAAAGAAAAAAAAAAGTTTGGAATGTTTCACCTAGGTTCTAGACTGATGAATTCTTGCGCCAGAAGATTTCTGGAAACAGAAATGGCCTTTTTCTCTTTTGCTGAAGATTCCCTCGAAGGAGATAACCAAGGTTTCCTTTAATTACACTCTCTCCTCCCCTCTTTTTTTTTTTTTTCATGTTTTGTTCCTTACAAGGGATAGATCAAAGACCGTGGCAAAGTGCCAGATGCTCTGCCTCGCTCACGAAATGCGAGGAAGATAACAGACAGGTTTTGTCTTCGCTTCTTTCCAGACAGTGACGTAGTCATCTGGAGATGATTTCTTGCGGAGGTACAGCCAGTTGGAGTACAGACTCCGAGTGATTACTTTTCTTACAGACGAAAAATTCTGGATAGGAAGCTTGAATAACAGAAGGTGAAAATGCTGCTCTTCTGTAGCCCTGCTGCTGTGTCTGTGGAGGTACAGACACAGTTGGAGACCAACAGCTGTATAGACCTCCATGGGAAACGAGGGAAGAAAGAGTCTTTGACTTTCATCCTCCTGCGAAGGCCATGTAGGTACTCGTTCTCCCCAGATAATGGACTCGGAAGATATCGCCAACAGACATATATCCACTGTGGTGAAGGGTCGTATTCAAACACTAATGACTGTGAAACTTCATTTACATCGGCGGAAGAAACTGGTTTCATTAGGGATCGGAGCCGAACCAGATAATCATGGGAGCCGTAAATGGATCCTTTTTTCTAATACGAAATGTTTGCTGTAAAACACACAGCACTTCAAAAGGAGCGGCGGTTCTTTACAATCTAACTCGACAACAGAAAGAGGGGCATCACCCCGTCGAAGTGACCAGGGAAAGTAACCATTTATCCCAGTCTTCCTTAAAGGTCTTGGCGACCATCCTCTTAGCCACAGGAAACCAAAGTATTGAAACCAACGTCACCTGTGGAGCTCTTAGAACCTAGATGGGTATAGACAATCGGAATATTTTTACACGGGCTTTCTCTCGCAATGTTATTGCACTATATGACACAATATAGTCTGTCCTGATATTTAGTATTGCTAAAGACCAAGCATCGCTTAGCTTTCCTTTGGCTCTTATGGGTTTACAACACTGACCCGCAGTTGACCCTTGTGAGAAGAGAAAAATCAAGACGTGGATGACTCTTGGCCCACTCATTGTGGATGATAATGGTACCGAGAAGTGGATCTGTTGTTGGTGGTCATGGTGCGTGTGTGGGCGTGGGGTTAACGCCCGTCTAGGGCTATATGCGAAGGTCCGCGCGCGTCACTCGTTTGTCTTGTTGTGGAGTTGAATTGCCCAGTCAACCTGCAACTGAACATTCCAGGTAGGGTTCCATGATTGACCGGAGAGAGAGAGAGAGAGTGAGGAATAAAGATGGTAAAGACATGACCAATCGGCAGAGGAAACGTAATGGATGGTGTTAGTCTGGCAACCACTGGATCATCGTCATTGGACATTGTCTGGAGTGGCAAAAATATGATCTTATTGCTAAGCTTTGATGGGGGTACCACATGCATCTACTTTATGTCTTCCTCTTTTCCCCCTCCTTATTGTAAGGGTGTGGTTCACCTTGTGAGTGGTCCACTCTTCCTCTAGTGAAGTTTGCGTCTAACATGTTCGCCGAAAGAGCATTAGAATCGAACCACCTCGTAGATGCACGTGCCATTGTCTGTCTCCTGGTTAATATCAACGATTGTATGTGAGGATCTCATCTTGGAGTAACTGAGACTCTCCTCCAGGTCCTGTTGGAGTGAGCTGACGTTTATGTGTCATGAGGTGGCAGGGGAGGGCCGCTCCTGGAGGATCGTGGTCAGGGTGATGGTCTCGGAGGGCCGAAGAGCCGAAGTTCTGTACCTTGAGACGCTGGAACGGACGGAGCGAAGGGAGTCCA
>NC_092237.1:51717043-51817043 GCF_036320965.1 Panulirus ornatus | reverse complement strand
CCAGGGTCTCGCCTTCAGTTGAGGATGTTTGCATGACGTGACACAAAATATCATGAAGCCAGACTCGATAAATGCGAGTCGCCCAAATCCCCAGCCACAGTCGGCCATGACCTAGGCTTAGGGAATTGCAGATGCGACACTTGGGCCGGATCCTGTCGCTCCAGGGTAGAGAGCTCTTAGTCATGAACGGAAATGTGACTCATGTCATTAACGAGGAGGAGAGAGAGGGGTGCTGGAGGGAAGAGGAAAGGAGGGTGTAAGGGTAAAAGATAGAGAGAACGGGAGGAGATCATTGAAGGAAGGGTTAAGAAGAGGGAGAAAAGTGTATAGAAGGAATAAAAAGGAAAAGAGGAAGATGGGAAAGGAAGGAGGAACAAGTGAGATGGGATGGAAGAGCGAAGGAGGAAGGATATGAAGGGAAAGAACAGAAAGACCAGAAATACGACGAGCATATGCTTAAAGGCTGGGCTGACGCGTAGTGCTCACCACTCGCCGCAGAAGAACCTGGGGTTACAAAGAACGAGTCGTGAGAGTTTGTGTTAAGTGTTATATACGAGTTGGAGAGACAGTGTATTTGCGGACACAAATCCAGCAGCCCACACTCGGGTGAGGCAAAAAACGAAAACGCTGCTATTTAAGCCAAGGGAATGAAACTTGACTGCCCCCGAAGTGCTGGCTGTCTGAGCAGCAGCCGCTAGCTCTCCCGTTACCCAGGAGGTTAGTACCGGTAATATACCCCCACAGGTCGGTGGCTGCCTACCACAGACCACAGAGGTAGAGAACCGCGAGTGAGTGAAACGACAATCTGGCAGAGCAGTCGACGAAGCAGGGAGATCAAGCCGAGGTTTCTGGCGGCCAGGAACCCAGCCGTCGAGAGGCTGTCAGGCGTTGAGGAAGGAGGTGTTTCCATTACGCCGCCGGGCTGAGCTTCCGCGAGAATAATGGGAGTTCGTGTTACCCGCCCACACAATGAACTACAGCAGGAGGGGCGGGGAAGAGGAGGAAGAGGAGACCCACCCGGGAACCCGAGACCTGCTACTATTGAACCTCCCTCCCATCTGCTCGCTCACATTGTTATCAACTTCCAAAGGAAGGGCTGCAAGGCATGTTCCTCTGCTCCTCCCTCGTGCTCACTCCATCAGTCTCTCGGATTCCAAAACATCTCTCTCTCTCTCTCTCTCTCTCTCTCTCTCTCTCTCTCTCTCTCTCTCTTCCCCTGAAGAGTAGAAGGTTCTTACTGACACCCAGGAGGGGACACTTACCGATAACGCCGACGATGAAGATGAGGGCGAAAAGGAGCGGCACAATGTAGGTCTCTGGGCGCTGGTAGTACGGCACGTAACCGTTGGTGGCGTTGCCGTCGCTGGCGTCGTCTGTAATATTGCTGGGGAACAGCGACTCGTCCGTCATGTTCAAGTCCTTGAACATGTCCTCGTAGGAGGACCACAGGGTCTCGTTGTCCACGGCGGCTGGCCAGAGGTGGGTCCTGGCAGTGGCCCTACCCGGGGAAGAGCTGAGGGCAGCCAGGACCACTCTGTGGTCCGCTGTAGTGGTCTTGTTGATGATGGTCGCCACCATTGTGGAGGCCGTGTGAGACTTCGGTTCGACTTTCCCTTTATTTATGAGTTTTTCCAGTAAGTAGTCGTCTGTTTCCTCTCTCTTTTTTTTTCTTTTTAGGATTTTATATATTCTAAATACTTTTGTCTTTACTGTTTTGCTTGAGATATAAATGTATCGTATAACAAGTGGGAGAGTGTAAGGCTATATCAAAGTTGGGCCAGGTACAACCCCAGTCTTCACTACACCCTATGAACTCGGGCAGGCTCTACGCACAGCTCACACACATACGACAAACGCCACACAGTATCACATGATAACGTTTAGTGACGCTTCCACATAATCTGCACCAGTGGTCGGTTCTCGGAAGCTTCCACAGGTGGCGCTGGAAAGTTGCCTCGGATCAGTAGAAATTTTTACTCTCTAACACTACTGCACTTGTTTACATTTTCCCTAGCAGGTTCTCCTTTCAATACATGTACCGTTTCGTGTATGTGTGAACGTAAATACCGACATTTTAACGACAGTTGATGTATCACACATACCTCGACAGTCACTTGGAAGATACGAAAATTTAAAGGATATTCTCGAAATATCAACAATGACGTATGTGTTCGATTTCAAAGTGTTCCGGGGAACATTAGATTACAGTAAATGTTTCAAAAAAAAAGAAAAAAAAAAGGAGTTTATGACACAATACACAACCACTAACAGAACTTATCCTGTGATTCTAGACTCCACCGGAGATCAAAGAGAGACTGGAATGCGTTTTTCGATCAGGGTCACGCTAGGGGAGGGAGGGAACATTGAGAATTTTATCGAGTAAAATAATGATTGGTGGGAGGAAGCGTAGCTGAGCGTGGGGAGGGTGAGGTCGGTCGCTGGAACAGCCACAGTCTGACTAGACCACCTCCAGGCTGGGTACGCGAAGGACGGGGTTGGGAACCGCAATGGAAATGGTGACTTTAACCACTTGAGCTTGGTGGGTCTCGTGAGCTTGGTAGGTCTCGTGAGCTTGGTGGGCCTCGCGAGGTTGGTAAGGTCTCGTGAGTTTGGTAGGTCTCGTGAGCTTGGTGGGCCCCGCGAGGTTGGTAAGTCTCGTGAGCTTGGTAGGTCTCGTGAGCTTGGTGGGGCCCGCGAGGTTGGTAAGTCTCGTGAGCTTGGTAGGTCTCGTGAGCTTGGTGGGCCCCGCGAGGTTGGTGGGTCTCGTGAGCTTGGTAGGTCTCGTGAGCTTGGTGGGCCCCGCGAGGTTGGTGGGTCTCGTGAGCTTGGTAGGTCTCGTGAGCTTGGTAGGTCTCGTGAGCTTGGTAGGTCTCGTGAGCTTGGTGAGCCTCGCGAGGTTGGTAAGTCTCGTTAGCTTGGTGGGTCTCGTGAGCTTGGTGGGTCTCGTGAGCTTGGTAGGTCTCGCGAGGTTGGTAAGTCTCGTGAGCTTGGTGGGTCTCGTGAGGTTGGTGGGCCTCGCGAGGTTGGTAAGTCTCGTGAGCTTGGTAGGTCTCGTGAGCTTGGTAGGTCTCGTGAGCTTGGTGAGCCTCGCGAGGTTGGTAAGTCTCGTTAGCTTGGTGGGTCTCGTGAGCTTGGTGGGTCTCGTGAGCTTGTTAGGTCTCGTGAACTTGGTGGGTCTCGCGAACTTGATGAACCTCGTAAAGTAGCCGAACCTCGCCAGCTTCAGCGACAGCTTATGAGAAGACTCTTCGGAAGACCTGCAACATAAACATAAGTATCATTATGTGTATACTACTGCTGGTGGATATGTGTATATCATACATAGCTTTCCATGTGGTTTGTCTCTTTTACGTATGTGTCATTTCGTTAAAAGTTTTCGGAACGTTCGACATGTTTCATCAGAGTAGAATCTTTATGACTCCCGTTCATAAACTTTTGGTAGCGGTACTCCCATACGGGCGCAAGTTTTAGAGCTGTATTTTTATCTCTCTCTACCATAATACGAAATCTGATGAAGATAGACTGATTGGCTGATCAACTGGTCACTCTCCCCATCACCCCAGTTCTTTTTTTTTTTTCTCTCATTCCCCCCCAAGATATTGCTGAAGCTACTCCGTGCATAATCTTAAACTGTAAAAGTGGCCCTCCTGTCTGTCCGTCCGTTCCCGTTTTGTAGACGCGGTGGGGAGGGTGTCGGACGCACGATGACTAACCCCTGTGCACAGTTGCCATATAGTTCATCCACATCCTTATTAGGGTGTATGGAGAGGGGAAAATAGTTGGGTGAGTGGTTATGCCATTGAACACTGCCATCCGCCGTTCAGGGTGTGATGGCCAGGGAGAGAGGGGTGTGATGATGGTGATGGAGGGTATGCTAGCCAAGAGGTAAGGGAGGGGTGGTAATATGGAAGGGTGTGCTGGTTCTTACAGAAACACAGCTCATGGATATCTCTTGTTGATATACATCCTTGTAAAAGTATTCCGTAAACATAAAGAAAACCTTCGTTCGCCGTCTTTACTGTTGATATCGAACTACATGGTCCGATAGCCTATCACCCTTATATTCCTCTCCATTCTCTTTATCGTGTGTTCTCTTCCTCTTCTTGATTCACTACCCTTAACGCCTCTTCTACCATATCCTATCCAACCACCTCATCTTCAACACTTTCCTCCTCTGTCTTATCTCCTCTCCTTCTTCTCTCCTATTCATACACACTACCCATCCACCATCCCTTTCGTTTTCTTCTTCTCATCCTTTTTCTTCTCCTCAGTGCTACTCCTTTCACATCATCCCCCCGTTAGCCAACCTCACACAAACCCCCTCTCTTCACTCGCTCCCTGACTGTGACTGTTTGGTCTTGGGAGAGCTAACCCCCAACACAGACTCTGCGTCGGGAAACTGAATTAGGTATGTGACAAAGAACCGTGGCCGTCTCTCAACTCAGGAGTCCCAGAGGTCCAGGAGGACCCAAGTCCCTAAGAATCTGGATCCTGAAGGTCGCCGAAGTTGGCAGCGTTGCGGCGAAGTCGCCTTCAGCTCTGGCGTTAGAGTGTGTGGCTCTTCGATCATACGTAATATTGGGTTCAACTTCTTCTTGAAGTCCTTCGGCGGTCGTACCGATGCAGTGAACAGCCTTCCTCGTCTGCCCCTCCGTCAGGAAATAAGAACCCTTGCCGGGTCTTGAGTACCATACTGTGCAGCTGTTTACTGCGATTATATAAGTATTTATACCTCCGTCGTTAGCTTGCCGCCTTTTCTTCCCTCCCTCTCCGTCTTCCCATGAGCAGAAATTACCTCTGGAGGAACCAGGGAGATTGATATTCAGTAGAATCTTCGTCAGGCGTTCGACATCTTAATCCTCATGTTCATGTTTTCCGCTCTAGAAGGACACACGGCCCTTCCCACTCGCTTAATTCGGGTCTCTCGCCAAAGGCATGCCTGCTGACGAAGGGACAGGATTGGCTCCACCTAAATATAGCGTCTTCTATTTTTTTTTTTCTTTATCCAATATCTTTCAGTTCGAAATTTCTTTGACATATTCCCATGTCATTCGAGTCTTCTTGGAAGGCTGATTCCAGGGGAAAAGTATTTCATTTCGAGTCGACGCTCTTGTGCTTCTTCGTAAGCCACCATTCCAGTATGAGGAATGCTAGTGTGCGTCCTGGTGTACTTACTGGAGCTGACCTGGTATGATGTCCTGGAGTACTAGTGCTGACCTGGTATGATGTCCTAGAGAACTGGAGCTGACCTGGTATGATGTCCTGGAGTATTAGTGCTGACGTGGTATGATGTCCTGGAGTACTGCCATGACCTGGTATGATGTCCTGGAGTACTGCCATGACCTGGTATGATGTCCTGGAGTACTGCCATGACCTGGTATGATGTCCTGGAGTACTGCCATGACCTGGTATGATGTCCTGGAGTACTGCCATGACCTGGTATGATGTCCTGGAGTACTGCCATGACCTGGTATGATGTCCTGGAGTACTGCCATGACCTGGTATGATGTCCTGGAGTACTGCCATGACCTGGTATGATGTCCTGGAGTACTGCCATGACCTGGTATGATGTCCTGGAGTACTGCCATGACCTGGTATGATGTCCTGGGGTACCGACATGACCTGGTATCAGTACCTGTGATACCAGCAAGCGCTTATAAGGTCCTTCGTCCTGTTTCTTCTCGGAGGTTCTCGGCCCCTTGCTGAGCTTGAGCCAAAAGTAGGAATTCTCTTCGGATGCCTCCAGTCTAATGATCACACAGACGCCTGGAACTGATCGTTTTCAATCATGATGTGTTTTTCTCTCTCTCTTTTCCTCTTCGTAAATCCAATTTGCTACATTTTTCTGGAGCTTATATATTTCTGGAGGTTGTCAAACACATCCTTTGTGTGAAATTTTTACTTAATTTTCGTTTAGAAATGATCTCATTTATAATCTCTCTCTCTCTCTCTCTCTCTCTCTCTCTCTCTCTCTCTCTCTCTCTCTCTCTCTCTCTCTCTCTCTCTCTCTCTCTCTCTCTCTCTCCGATTGACTGTCCACCTGTTTACCGTCTGACTTGTCTGTCCGTGTCCTTCTCAGCCTCTCTTCTTTCACACGGCACTTTTTCACACACACACACGCGTTTTGCTTTCACTTTGATATATTGACCACGATCAACCATAATCTATTGACCACGATCAACCATAATCTATTGATCTCGACCAACCATAATCTATTGACCACAATCAACCATAATCTATTGACCACGATCAACCATAATCTATTGACCACAATCAACCATAATCTATTGACCACGATCAACCATAATCTATTGACGACGAGCAACCATAATCTATTGACCACAATCAACCATAATCAAATGACCACAATAAATCATAATCTTGATCACGACCAACCATAACCTATTGACCACGATCAACCATAATCTATTGACCACAATAAATCATAATTTTGATCACGATCAACCGTAATCTATTGATCACGATTAACCATAATCTATTGACGACGAGCAACCATAATCTATTGACCACGATCAACCATAATCTATAGATCACGATCAACCATAATATATTGACCACGACCAACCATAATCTATTGACCACAATAAATCATAATCTTGATCACGACCAACCATAATCTATTGACCACGATCAACCATAATCTAATGATCACGATCAACCATAATCTAATGATCACGATCATCCTTAATCTATTGACCACGATCAACCATAATCTAATGATCACGATCATCCTTAATCTATTGACCACGATCAACCATAATCTATTGACCACGATCAACCATAATCTATTGACCACGATCAACCATAATCTATTGACCACGATCAACCATAATCTATTGACCACGATCAACCATAATCTATTGACCACGATCAACCATAATCTATTGACCACGATCATCCTTAATCTATTGACCACGATCAACCATAATCTATTGATCACGATCATCCTTAATCTATTGATCACGATCAACCATAATCTATTGACCACGATCAGCCATAATCTACTGATCACGATCATCCTTAATCTATTGATCACGATCAACCATAATCTATTGACCACGATCAACCATAATCTATTGACCACAATAAATCATAATTTTGATCACGATCAACCGTAATCTATTGATCACGATTAACCATAATCTATTGATCACGATCATCCTTAATCTATTGACCACGATCAACCATAATCTATTGACCACAATAAATCATAATTTTGATCACGATCAACCGTAATCTATTGATCACGATTAACCATAATCTATTGACCACGATCAACCATAATCTATTGATCACGATCATCCTTAATCTATTGACCACGATCAACCATAATCTATTGACCACAATAAATCATAATTTTGATCACGATCAACCGTAATCTATTGATCACGATTAACCATAATCTATTGACCACGATCAACCATAATCTACTGATCACGATCATCCTTAATCTGTTGACCACGATCAACCATAATCTACTGACCACAATCAACCATAATCTATTGACCACAATCAACCATAATCTATTGACCACGATCAACCATAATCTATTGACCACGATCAACCATAATCTATTGATCACGATCATCCTTAATCTATTGACCACGATCAACCATAATCTATTGACCACGATCAACCATACTCCACGCAAGCTCTACAATCGTCTATAATGTAGATCATCCCCTCATCCAGCCGTATCTGGCAGCTCTCCTAATCCACCGTTCTGTTAAGCTTTTCTGACGCCAGTAAAACCTACCCCTCCCCCGTACCACGTCACCCTTCACCGATCTTCCAATAATTTCCATCACAGTTCTCGCTCGACCCAATTTCTCCTCCTCCCCCTCATCGAGCCTGAGGTCCGGCTGTTGCAGTCGTGGGTGTCGGCCCAGAAGAGCAAAGTTCTCCACACCCTATGTGCTCTTGGGGTTATAGCTCTCTCTCTCATTCTCTCTCTCTCTCTCTCTCTCTCTCTCTCTCTCTCTCTCTCTCTCTCTCTCTCTCTCTCTCTCTCTCACCCGTGTCCCCGAGGAGAGAGAGAGAGAGAGAGAGAGAGAGAGAGAGAGAGAGAGAGAGAGAGAGAGAGAGAGAGAGAGAGAGAGAGAGGCTCTAAGCCGTAGCTTTAAGGGGAGGCTTCCCCTGGTCGAGTATTTTATTTGCTTTTTTTTTCTTTTTTTGGTATCCACCACGACATCAGGTCAAAGAGGAGTTATCCCCCAGACTCCTGTAGGGAGGGACATGTCCCCCATGTGACAAGGGTAGTCTACAGTCTTGGACAGTTCCCTTGTGCAGCACGAGGAGAGAGAGAGAGAGAGCTGTGCACTCGATGGGCCTCGTCTTTTGAACATAGAGAGATAGGTCGATAGATAAATAGGCAGATACAGACATTCAGGACTTATAAATGCGTAGCATACTTATAGATATGTACAAGTGGAATTATCTGATTGTCCAAGTATCTGTCATTGTTATTGATATTACTATTATTATTATTATTATTATTATTATTATTATTATTATTATTATTATTATTATTATTATGGGCTATGGATAGAGTTGTGCTGGAAATGAGATGTTTGAGGACAATGTGTGGTGTGAGGTGGTTTGATCGAGTGAGTAACGTAAGGGTAAGAGAGATGTGTGGAAATAAAAAGAGCGTGGTTGAGAGAGCAGAAGAGGGTGTTTTGAAGTGGTTTGTGCACATGGAGAGAATGAGTGAGGAAAGATTGACCAAGAGGATATATGTGTCGGAGGTGGAAGGAACGAGGAGAAGAGGGAGACCAAATTGGAGGTGGAAAGATGGAGTGAAAAAGATTTTGTGTGATCGGGGCCTGAACATGCAGGAGGGTGAAAGGAGGGCAAGGAATAGAGTGAATTGGAGCGATGTGGTATACCGGGGTTGACGTGCTGTCAGTGGATTGAATCAAGGCATGTGAAGCGTCTGGGGTAAATCATGGAAAGCTGTGTAGGTATGTATATTTGCGTGTGTGGACGTATGTATATACATGTGTATGGGGGGGGGGGGGGTTGGGCCATTTCTTTCGTCTGTTTCCTTGCGCTACCTCGCAAACGCGGGAGACAGCGACAAAGTATAATAAAAAAAAAAAAATATTATTATTATCATTGTTATTATTATTATCATTTATTACTATAATTATTATTAATATTGTTGATTATTACGTTGGAGGCATCAGTCACGGGTCAGGGACATAAACACACATCAAGGACGGGCTCTGATTGAAATAAAGTGAGGTTAATCAAAGGGAAAAACAAGAGGCTAGGGAAAAGTATTTACGAATTTTGGAGGAAGTGGAAAACCTGTCTTTTAAGATGTGCCAGGTCATGATTATTGGAAAAGTCGTGGGAGGGTGGTTAGTTCCAAAGCTTCGAGGTGTAGGGAAAGACACAGTTATCAAAACGGCCCACCCTGGAGTTGCCAACGGGCCACACAGTAATCCTGCGACGGAGCAACTTGCCGAGTATTGCATAGTCTAGCTGGTAGTGAGGGCACACAATCAGCCAGCTCTCGGGAGCTGAAAACAAAAATGATTCCTATAGAAGAGGGAAAGTGAACCGACATTATGGCGTGGGGCAAGCGGGTCAAGTTGTGAAGGTAGCCTGAGAGAGCTTGTAGGAGCAAAAACGATCCTGTGCGTGATATATATATATATATATATATATATATATATATATATATATATATATATATATATATATACACACACACACACACACACACACGAACAAAGTGCATATGAATACGCACTTTCATAGAACATAGAAACCCCCAACAGCCAGGATCGAACCCGGGACCCCTGTGCAACAGGCGGGAGCGCTACCGCTAGGCTATAATCGCCAACGTGAGACGAAGGGAATTCGATCCTGGCTGTTGGAGATTTGTATGATTATATATATATATATATATATATATATATATATATATATATATATATATATATATGTATATGTATATATATATATATATATATATATATATATATATATATATATATATATATATATATATATATATATATAACTTGATAATGGAGCTGGGTGGTGATCTTCCCTTTACGACACTTGTCCTGTACACAACACCGTGACAGAGGCCTTGACGTAAGATATCCCGCTAAAGGCTTGTGTTCTCTCGTACCCTTTCTTAGTTTTCCTCTCACTCTCTCCATCATGCCATCCCAGTTTTCCTTCAGTTTCCATTACCCTCTCCTTGTTTTCCCCTCACTCCATCACCCTCTCCCAGTTTCTTCCTCTCTCTATCACCCTGTCCCAGTTTTCCCACATTAACCATCACCGTCTGCCAGTTACCCCCTCACCCTTCATCTCTACTCTTTCTTTCCCTCGACTGGTTTTTTCCCCCACTCCCATCTTATCTTTCCCTTCCTCTTCTCTCTCCCTTTGTCTTTCTTCTTCTCCACCTCCTTCTTCTTCTTCTTTTTCTACTTTCCTCCCCCTCTTCTGTCCATCTATCCCCTCCCGCCCCGTCCCTTCCCACATCTCCGTCTTTTCCATTCCCCCTTTGATCCCCTCGTGATTCCCCTCCCTTACTCCCTCTCGCTCTGTCCCATCCCCCCCACACCCCCCTGGTAATGTCTGCCGGTTGTATCAACTCTCACATGAATCCAGTGACTACCAAAATCAGTTGCCATTCCCCCCCACCTCCCCTCCCCCCGCCCCCTCTTTTTTCTTTCCATTTTAACGAGAACAGGTTTTTTCCATCATCATGACAGCCCGAGCCCCGTGAGTGGACGGACGATGAGCGGCCGTCACAGTTCTGCTCCACAAAGCAGCTAGCTCATTACGGTCGCTACTCGAGAGCTGTTTCTAATCTGGTTTCGGGGTTTAGCCGCAGTAGGGTAGTGACTGGAAGGTAATACAGTGGAGCTCCCGCTTGGCTCTGGCGCGTTTGCTAGCTTCTTTGTTCGCTGGCTTTTGAAAGGTGGCGATGGCGGTGGTGGTGGTGGTCAGCGACGCTTTTGTGGGCTGTGTTTTGGGGGGCGGCCCGGCGGGAGGAGAGAGAGAGAGAGAGAGAGAGATTCTGTGTGGTTTTATCATCAACTTGCGTCCACCCGCACTGCCACGATTTTCAATTAGACTAGCGAGGCCCTTTGACGTCAGGAGCTTTTGCAAAATTCGTCGAGGGTGGATCCATGTGACTTTGCAGTGTGTTGAGCTGCCGTTCGTGCTGGCTGGCGTGCTCATGCCCAGCATGGGTCAGTTGCGGACTGGCTGGCTGGTACCTTGTCAGTTTGCTATTCCCTGCTGTGTGGACTTCTCGTCACGGCCTCCCGAAAGCGAGGCTTCGACGCTTTTCTATATGCCATTGGGTCCGTAAGAATCTGGGAACTGCAGTCCTTCGAGAGATAAGAGTTAAGGCCTCTCTCTCTCTCTCTCTCTCTCTCTCTCTCTCTCTCTCTCTCTCATGTTACAACGGACATCCCTTGGTGTTACACAGACCCAGGGCACAGGCGAGGTGGTCTGGTCTTAACACTTAGAAAAAAAAGTGCAGTGTGTGTGTGAGAGAGAGAGAGAGAGAGAGAGAGAGAGAGAGAGAGGTGGTGCTTTGAACTGTGCCCCATTTCTTTATAGTCATTATACGTATAGCTCCTTGCCACTTTTTGAGCGACTCCTGCAGCCCCGAGGCTGCGCTACGATCGGAAACAGGAGCAGAGTACGTTCCCTCCCGTAGCATGACGATGGTATACGACCTCAGCGAAGGTGCTCGCTCCGGAAAACGGCCTCCATGTCCTCTAGACAGATACCTATCCATCCACCTATCTTGGTCTTGCATCATTTGGCTATTTTCATCCATCCATTCATTTTTTGAAAGTAATACAGAAGGGGAAGACCTCCATCATCCCTCCACCACACAGCTCCCGTCCCTCTTCCATGCATCATTAACAACACACCTGCAGAGAACTCCACACACACACACACACACACACACGCACACCAGGCACTTCAGCGCCAGCACCTCCGCCCCCATCACGCTTTTGCTCGACTACATTTTGCTCCTCGGCGTCCGAACTCACTCAGCTGCTCCCAAAACACTTGCCTCTCATCATCTTTCTTCTCGTGTCTCGGTCCTTAGGCACCAATAATCGCCCATCCCTCTCTGTCCACTTTGTTTTACATATATCAATCTAGAGTTTAATTCTATAATAATAACGTAATCATGCAGTATAAAAGAAATCTACTCATAGGCGCGGCTTTTGTCTGCCTGGTGGTGGCCGTCTCCTGGTTGTTGGCCCTCCTCGAGTTGGAGGAGCATAGACTGGTCTCCCTCCTGAAGGAGAGATACAAGCAGGAGCACTCCATCTACATCCCTCTCCTGGGGCGGGTGCAGTACAAGTTCTTCACTCCCCCAAGGCACGTCCAACGAGATCTCCCCATCCCCTTGCTGGGCAGCATCTGGAACCTCGTCCACCGGATTGGGCAGGTACTCACCCTGAGGGACTTGGCGTCCAAGGCTGTGTTCGGCCGGGAGCTCCACATCTTCCGGCAGGTGGTGTACCTGGTCCTCCAGGTGCTGTGCGTTCTGGTGGCATTGTATAATCACAGGAGATTCGTTGACCTCGTCACGACCGTGATAAAGTACGCGAAGAAGCTCTGGCGGTCTGGTGACCAGACAGGAATTAAAACCCCAGCTCGGGTGTCTGGTGACCAGACACGAATTAAAACCCCAGCTCGGGTGTCTGGTGACCAGACACGAATTAAAACCCCAGCTCGGGTGTCTGGTGACCAAACACGAATTAAAACCCCAGCTCGGGTGTCTGGTGACCAGACACGAATTAAAACCCCAGCTCGGGTGTCTGGTGACCAGACACGAATTAAAACCCCAGCCCGGGGGTCTGGTGACCAGAAACGAATTAAAACCCCAGCTCGGGTGTCTGATGACCAGACAAGAATTAAAACCCCACCCCGGGTGTCTGGTGACCAGGCAGAAATTAAAACCCCAGCTCGGGTGTCTGGTGACCAGGCAGAAATTAAAACCCCAGCCCGGGGGTCTGGTGACCAGACAGGAATTAAAACCCCAGCTCGGGTGTCTGATGACCAGAAAGTCTTCAGAACCCCAGGCCAGTGGAACACCCCCTGGATGGACATCGCAAAGTACACCATCAGGAGACAGAACAGAGCCTGGCTTGAGTGGATGGAGGTGCCATCAAAAGAAGTGAAGTACATCATAAGGAAGAGCCCGGCTATAGAAGGTGAATTCAACGTTAAAATGACGTTCCCTGAGGGACGGCACTACATCATCCTACAGGGATGCCGTCAGGGGGTCTCTCAGGCTTGCCTGAAACTGCAAACAATGGTGAACCTGTCTCAACTCACGGGTGTCGACCTTGCCTTGGAAGCATCCCAGGCCAAGTTCAAGGATCGTCCCTCCAGAATCTGGCTATCTGGACACGTCCTGAAGATGGTCTACGTCCACCCTAGTAAGCACGGCTTGGTCCTGGGTAAAGGAGGACAGACCGTCGATGCCATTCGGAAAAGTCATCGCGTCGACATCTACGTGCCCGTCAGGGAGGAGACGTATAAGACCATCGATGTTCTGGGGTTGAGAGGAAACACCGAGTTGGCCATGAGAGACATCATGCAGCTCACTGAAAGCATAGGGAATATTCCTTACACCGAGCCTGATGAGAGAATGGCCAGTGGGCCGATGTCTCAGGTTGAGTCTGAGGACATAGTTAGAGGGCTGGTGTATCTGGCTGAGTCTGATGACCTGGCCAGCGGGCTGATGTCTCAGGCTGAGTCTAGTGACATGACCAGAGGGCTGGTGGTGTCTCAGTTCGCGTCTGTTGACATGGTCAGGTGGCACATGTCTCTGGCCTTCCATGATGACCTGGCCAGCGGGCTGATGTCTCAGGCTGAGTCTGACGATATGGCCAGAGGGCTGTTGTCTCAGGCTATATATGACGCGATGGAGAGAGGGCTGGCGACTCTTCCTGTATACGATGATGTGACAGGAGGAGTCACGGCTCAGGCTGTACAGGATGATGAGGCTGAGGAGATGATGTTTTGGGCCGAGTATGAAGATGGGGCCAGTGGGACTACCACCACCTGAGCGACCTTTACTATCAATCTAGTTCATTTCGTCTTAACAACATCACACTGTGATTCATTCTAGATAACTTTTGATTTTTCCCCCAGTGTGTCGTGCGTTTACGACCAGCGCTTGATGCCATGTAGTTAGTCTTTGACTTAACTATAAAAGAAGGCCCTGGAAGTGAATTCCTCTAGATTGATGTATTCATTTCCAGGGCTTATTTTTTTTCTCAATTCTACGTAGAAACGCCTAAATTTACTCCCAGTCAGTTTCATTATCGATCACTTGATCTTCTTTGGCTGTGGCCACACGATCGCTGAATTCGTCTCCACCTAACCTCGAGGGGCGTCACAACCCTGGCGGGGGATGACTGGAGGGACACAAGATTCGTGGTTCTCACCGACGAGTCTAGAAAGCAGTTTCGACTTCGTCTTGGAAAATGATGTTACTCGGTCAGGTCCTCCGGTGGGAGGAAAAAATGGTGTACTTGCTTTGAGGTCTTGGCTGGGGTTACATGTGGTAATGTTGGCTTAGATTTAGTTTTATAACAGCCTCGTTCATTCTTGTTCTTATCACTCCCGTGGTGTAGCGCTTAGCTTAGCGTTATATATAAGTTGCTTTTAAAGCCATCTAAACTTTTGAATCTCGAAGTTTTATAGTTTTATCCGTTTTCTGGTACTATAAAGTGTGTTTATTATCATCACCCGAGACAAACTTGTCAATAGACGGAATAGTAAAAGATGTTTCTGTCACCAAAATTGCACTTCCGACATATGGCTGAAGTCTTTTGTTATCCTTAAAGATTCAGAGGACTTCTTTATCTAGTTATCGGTGACACACACAGCCACAAAGTCTCCCGGCACTCGTCTGTATAGCACAGAGACAGAAGAACACTCTGTCGGGCAACAGGTATTGTGTCGTGGTTGAAACCAACCCCTCCCCTCAGTACTACGGATAAAACTTCCGCCTTTGTCGTAAATCTGTTGAAAAAAAAAAAAACCCTTGTCGTTCAGCGCTTCAAGTTCCTCATTACACACGCCATTGATTTTCCTTCTTTCACTCCTCCTCCTCCTCCTCCTCCCTATGGAGAGAGAGAGAGAGAGAGAGAGAGAGAGAGAGAGGTCCTTTCCGGAGAGGGTTCGACTAATCCACCAAGTCGAGACTCGCAACGCAACGTCATTATGTCCTGAATGGTCCCACTTGACTCCTCGTATCTCTCCCCTGGCGATGGGTTGGGTTACGCGAGGGTGGACGGGGTGAAGCCCTGTTTTACGTAGCGTGATTTGACACCTAAGACGCGGTTGGTGTGGATTCGTGGAAATGAGATTACCTCACTTCCTAATAGCATCAAGTGGTGATGAGGGAGAAGGATGAACGTGCGAGAGAGGGAGGACAAAATTGCAATAGAGACGGGACAAAGGAGGACAATGGAAAATGCAGTCATGGTCTTGAATTATGGAACAGTTAAGGGAATAGTAGTTGGAATGGTAAGAGTGATGGTGAAGACTGTGTAGATGGAGCTACTATTGGTGAAGACTAAGTAGATGGAGCTACAGTGGGGAAGACTAAGTAGATGGAGCTCCCAGTGAGTAGGGTATGGAAAGGGTTTACAGGAGTATAAAAACAGCGGGTCTTTCACTGGTGTTAGGGGGGATGAGTTTATAAAGTAAGAGGTGTTTGAGTGTGTATGTATATATATATACACCCATCCGACGCCCGTGGTAGTGTATATAGGTTTTAGTGATGGGGAAATAGACATTCGTCCTCAAAGACAAAATATGAAACTCAAAATAGGAGCCAAGCGCGATGAAACTCGATACGTCTGAAAGTGAGAAAAGACAGACTTACTGAAGTGTATTAGGAAACGGGCTGGAACGAACCGCGTGGAACGGAGTGACATCGTATGGAACTGGAATTCTTCCAGTAAGGGGGAGCCTGTGTTAGGGGGGGCGGGGGGGATACTACACTTGGATTGGGAGAAAGATTTGATTTTCCCCGCGTCCCACCGCCACCCAACCATAAGAGAGAGAGAGAGAGAGAGAGAGCCAACTTTGAGAGCAGACGATCTTCCAGTGTAAATCCCGATGACGTGAGAGGACGTAGGAGTTGTAGGGGGACAGCCAGACGACAGAGGCCCTGATGGTCTGTGAGGAGGTTATCTACTGGAGGATATAGTTAGTACTGCTTCACACTGTATAGATAAAAAAAAGAGCAGAGGATCGCTTGCAGAATAAAGCCTGAACCTACACACACACACACACAAGTATATTCCTATATATATATATATATATATATATATATATATATATATATATATATAGGAATATACTTGTGTGTGTGTATATATGTATATATATATATATATGTGTATATATATATATATATATATATATATATATATATATATATATATATATATAATTTTCCCCCCCTTCCTCCCGACTCGAAAACCCCTGGTAATTACATTCCACAAAGAAAGGTCTGAAAGGGATCAGAGGGACGCTTGAAGTAGCTTTGTGCGTGCGTCGCCAGGAAGAGAGAGAGGGAGAGAGAGAGAGAGAAACAGAGAGAGGAAAAAGACCTGGGCAATTGGCTGGGCTGGGCTGGGCTGGAGGGAAGGAAGGAGGTGATAATAGAGGAATCCTCGTGAATTTGGTGCAGCTGTTTTCCCAGTTTTACGGTCGGACGAAAAACCCGGTTTCAGGCAATCCTTCCCTGACAGCTGTGTTCACGTTCCTTCAACACCCATTTTCTTGTTGTTGTGTATCTGTCTGCTCTTCCCCCCTACCTCCTCTCTCTCTCTCTCTCTCTCTCTCTCTCTCTCTCTCTTCTGTCTCTCAGAGAGAAACATGTGTCAAAGCGCTCGTGTGTGGAACGTAAGATGCCGGAAGATAGCGCCATTGTAAGGACGAGCCAGGACGCCCTGGCTCAGATGTGTGCTACGAAGATGACAAGAATCCCACATGTGGGAAGATGAAGCCCAGCTTCCTGCACGCAAGAGGAACCATCCTTGTGAGCGAAGGAACCATCCTTGTGGGTAACAGAACCATCCTTGTGGGTAACAGAACCGTCCTTGTGGGTAACAGAACCATCCTTGTGGGTAACAGAACCATCCTTGTGGGCAAAGGAACCATCCTTGTGCGCAAAGGAGCCATCCTTGTGGGCAAAGGAACCATCCTTGTGAGCGAAGGAGCCATCCTGTGAGCGAAGGAACCATCCTTGTGAACAAAGGAACCATCCTTGTGAGCAAAGGAACCATCCTTGTGAACAAAGGAACCATCCTTGTGCGCAAAGGAGCCATCCTTGTTAGGAAAGGAACCATCCTTGTGAGCACAGGAACCATCCTTCTTTTGAGGAAACGGGACCTGACCTTGTGAGTGGTGGAGTGGCCGGCTGCCTGACTTTATGATTCAAGATACCCATTTTACCGACATGGGAGAGAAGGCAACTCCAGGATTAACGTACAGCATTGCGTACAGCCAGGAACCAGCATCATGAGCGCTGGGCCAGAGTGAGTGCACGGACTCACCACCTCCCTCCCTCCCTTGCAGCTCGGTCAGTGAGGAAATGCTGCTGGTTGACCCAACTCGAAAAAATCTACGGAAAAAAGAGAGATAAAAAAGAGAGATAACAATTTCAGACCCGCTTCACTTAGGTCTTGGCCGTGAAAAATTACTCATCACTTTCATATTCCGCCTTTATGCGGGTGGAAAAACAAGGAAACGGACGTGGGGGGGGGGGGGGAAAAAAAGAGCCAAGCTATGATTTCCCCTTTCCCCTCGTTCGGATGACCGTATTTGTCTTCATTGTTCTGTGGTCCGGTAACAAAACAGAGTGATTAAGGGTCGTTACCTGTGTGATTGTCCCCACCGTCGACCGTGAGCGATGCCGGATGCGATCTCTCTTGATATATATATATATATATATTTTTTTTTTCCCCCCTTTTTTTTCCGGTGGGGGACGTGGGTCGAGCGTTGCCACATGGTGGGGGCCTTGGGAGGCATTCGCTGGGAGGCGAAAAAACTAAACTGAATCGATTATGGAAGCGCAGCGTCGAGGACGCGACACACTGATAATCAATAAGTTATCGTTATCGAATTATTGTTTATCTGTTTTATCGATGAATCTGCTCCACAGATTTTTATTGGCGTCGGTTTGTATATTGCGTCGGGGGCTTTAACGTGATTCGTACTGAGAGAGAGAGAGAGAGAGAGAGAGAGAGAGAGAGAGAGGAAGGAAAGGAATCAGCTACAACATCACTAAGGCACAGTTACTACTTGAGGAACAGGTCTGTAGGACCTCATCCTAGCACCGCCCCTCCTTACAGCCTGATAGCGCTTATCGCTCGGCGGTGTCACTATCCCCTGACCTTTGAGGGAGTGAGGCTACAGCAAGAGGTGTTGAGGCGAGAGTGACCTGAGCCCCAGCAGGAGGAGTGGTGTGGTGAGGGGTCGTCTCTTTGTATGTGTCAGGTACAGGGTCTCCTACAGACAGAGGAAGGTCTGCTCACAGTCAGGCCACAACAGCAGGAGGAGCACCGTGCTCCTCGCCGCTTGTCCCTAGCAGATGCCTGTGGTATTCGGCATCACGATGCAGAGGAGAGAAAATTCTCATATTTAGTATCCCAGTTATTGACTGTCCAGCACAGATGGAACATACATACCACAACCCACACACATTCTCGGCAATGTGACTGAGGGGAAACGAAGGGAAAAAAAATGGGAGAGGGTTGCACCCTCAGAGGCACGGTTGTGTAAAAGCTTTGAGGTGCTGGTGTGTGAAGGGCAAAAATATAGCCGCCCCCTCACTCCCTCCTGAAAATCTATGTTGTTTTGGTTGGTTCCTCAGCCTTGTGGGAGAGATCCGCCTCTCTCCACCCTCTCCCTTCCCTCGTAATGTCATGTTAGGATCTCACATTTCCTGAACTTCAGGTGGAGATATTGTCTAGTGTATAAGATCATTGTCCCAGGCTGTGTTATCATGAGTCATGTCGCATCTCCTGCATACATCTGGGTCACGCCCTTCCTCTCACCACCCTCCCCAAACACACACACACACACCCCCACCCCTCTCACTGCACGCCTCCACCTCCAGCCGGCACCCACCCCACCTGCCTCCAGCCGGAGTCCCCAGGTGTAATAATCTTCCTTCCAGAAGATGTGGTGGTGGCCAAGGAACGAGGTAGAAATGGATCCTCCTTCTGACGGACGTACATGACTGCAGGATATACTCTTCACTCAAGAATCGAATTTTGCTCTTACTAGACTACCTTTCTCGGAGGAAATTCACCTTTGCTTCGTTGCTTTTCTTTTAGGGACGTGTTGTCATCAGCTTGGCTAGTTACGTGGGGAGAACACGCGGCTTCTCATCGGCCGACGGAACTCACGGTAACGCGACTGTCACGTTCCCCAACACTTCGAAGTTACGTTTACTCATGAGATAATCATTATGCACTGCCCCGCCATTATGAACCCTTCATCCGTCACTAAACATATTGATTGGTCCTTAAATCTTACGTTTTACCACAAGTCTGGTTCACTTACTGCAGCCATCCACTCCACGGAACCATCTCTTGCTCTCTATCTTCTATACACTGTGTAAACCGTGTTATGACTGCGGTGCCTCCTTCCCTCAGCATCTTCGGGTAATTTAATCTCTCCCGGATGTCTAAACTGTTTTTATATTTTCCATCCTGGGCGCCTCACTCTCAGTATCTTAAAAGACATATTTCATGAAATCTGCGCTCCTCTCCCGGCCGGTGAGAACGTGATATTAATGTGTGAGGGTTTTCGTACCCAGAAGACATCTCTGCGGAATTTTCATCACCTCCTCCGTGGTCTTGAGAGTTTACGCCAAATTGGCAGAGCTGCATGGTATATCTAGCGTAAACCTGCAGTTGGGCTAAAGCTAGAGCCGCTCTCACCGTCCAGCACGGTGAGGTTGGTAGGCTAGAGCCCAGAGGCGACTTCAGGCACGTAGGCAAAGAGCAGGCTTTAGACTCCGTCGTCCGTCTGGACACTTGCTGCCCTCGATGCTTCGAACTCCTGGTCCGGGTCCACGAACCAGATGGCACGTTCCGATCCATTGACGTGATCGTCTTGGTCTTGAGAGGGAAATGTGGATCGAGTACGCAAGTTTTGCAGGTCTGGCCACAGAATCTCTGGTTCATTCCAGCCGCCTAGGTACACGTAAAGACCAAATCTCAGCTTTGATATACATGGCCACAAGAATATTCGAGGAATATTTTTTCCCCCAATGTATTGCCATAGGAGGTGTTTCATCCTTAAGACTCCGAATATCATTTGGATCAAGATCGATGTGAACTGCATCATTGTCTTCATGAAAGCTTGTCGCGCCCCAACCCGATCCTTCAGTCCCTTAGCCGCTTCCCTGAGCACGATACCTTTTACGGCATATTAAGACTAACAACAACACCAGCAGGAGCGCCTGAGATAAGACCAGCTTATGCCCGCACCAATACAATTAGTTTTTTTCTGTCGGTTTTAAAGATGGGATTCCAATCCCCCTCTGATCTCATCGGTTATCCATGAATTTACAGAGTACGTATACTAGCTCCCGCACCTGCGTTGGTGCATATATTGGAAAAAGACACTCAGTATCTTTTTCGTCGCATCGGCGAAAACAAATGAGTGTCGCATTTTAGGCCTCGCAGGTAATTGATTATATCCCTGTGTTCCCTGAAGTTCACGAGCTCTCTGAACGCCACGGTGTCATTTGTAGAACTTTATATACTCGGTACTTCAGCTTCAGATGTAGGTATCTTAGAAAGCACGTTGTTAGGGAAGGAGATTACGTACGTGAAGTGAATATACAGCATCCACTGAAAGTAGACCATCTTCAGTGATTTATATTCTTTAGTTTAACCTCATACGTTTTCTCTCGTGACACACGGATATTCCAGACTTTCCGGACGTGAACGGAAAATGCTAATTTTTCACACTACCGGGATGAGGAGATGTGTGCCACTTTCCCGTATAAAACAAAAGAATATTTACTAAAGCCGTCATTCCCACACACACACACACACACAAGACAAGGAACAATCACCGGTTGCCTAGCAACCACAAACAATTGCGATTCGCACAATCAAACAAGAATGAAAGGATTTCCAATACAGCCTAACTCCATTATGACCAGCACTTTGCTAGCGGCAACAGTGCTAGTTCCTCCCTATCTAAACCAATCAGTATCCAGCCACGAGCCCGCAAGTGGCAATTAAAAAGCATATCCATACTTCACATATCAGACCACCCATACTTACAGACTCTCCATCCTGCAAAACACGACATTGACAAACCACATACACATAGAAATGGCTTGACTAACATTAAACAACCGTCTATCCCAATCTACGGTCCCCAAGCATGTAAGAGTTATGCTTTCTTGTTTGCGTTTTGGAGACAACACATTATATATGTATGTATATATATATATATATATATATATATATATATATATATATATATATATATATATATATATATATTCCTGTGAGTCCACGGGGAAAATGAAACACGATAGTTCTTAAGTGCACTTTCGTGTAATAATCACATCATCAGGGGAGACACAAATGTTTACCAAATGGCATCCTAGCTTCGTCTCTTCGATGTATATCAACTGACTTATATTTCTCTCTTGTATCTCCCCTGAAGATGTGATTATTACACGAAAGTGCACTTGGGAACTTTAAGTGTTTCATTTTCCCCGTGGACTCATAGGAATATCTTGATCACGCGCAAAATTGTGATCCCTTCCTATATATATATATATGTATATATATATATATATATATATATATTCCGTAATTTATCATATGTTTGATAGACTGGGTGAAGGTTATGATTCTAGACAGGTAAGTGATAAACAGTTCGTGTATATCAGTTGGCAATAAAGATGATTATAATCTGTTGTGCCTGGGATGGAGATATTTGATGTAATACGTCGTACGGAGACGACGTGATGCAGTTAATTGGGTGAGGCAGGACGCGTGTTGCGAGGCCGGTCAGGGTAAAGCCATGGAGGGGACACTGGGGCCTGGTTGTGGATGGCATGCGATGGTGTCGATGCACTGTGCAAGACGGGTGGAGAGAGAGAGAGAGAGAGAGAGAGAGCATAGGAAACTTGTTCGCTCGCTTCTCTCTCTCTCTCTCTCTCTCTCTCTCTCTCTCTCTCTCTCTCTCTCTCTCTCTCTCTCTCTCTCTCTCCATATGGTTCATACGACTATGAAGATACAAGAACTTCGGAGAAGTGTGTGTGTGTGCGTGAAGATGAATACCTATATAGACTATGAATCCCTCCTATCCATCACACACACACACACAAACACACACACACACACACACACACACCCTAGTGGCGGGGGTGTGTGTGTGGTGGATGATATCATATCGACTGTGTTCATATATCCCGTCGTCACTCAGCCTTCAGCAGGAACGAACTGCCTGAGGATCTTTCAGGCTTGACTTCTTGTTCTGGTCGACTAACCAACACACATGTCTGGTCGACTAACCAACACACATGTCTGGTCGACTAACCAACACACACATGTCTGGTTGACTACCAACACACATGTTTGGTTGACTACCAACACACATGTCTGGTCGACTAACCAACACACATGTCTGGTCGACTAACCAACACACATGTCTGGTTGACTAACCAACACATGTCTGGTTGACTAACCAACACACATGTCTGGTCGACTAACCAACACACATGCCTGGTCGACTAACCAACACACATGCCTGGTCGACTAACCAACACACATGCCTGGTCGACTAACCAACACACATGTCTGGTTGACTAACCAACACACATGTCTGGTCGACTAACCAACACACATGTCTGGTCGACTAACCAACACACATGTCTGGTTGACTACCAACACACATCTCTGGTTGACTGACCAACACACATGTCTGGTTGACTACCAACACACATCTCTGGTTGACTACCAACACACATGTCTGGTTGACTACCAACACACATGTCTGGTTGACTAACCAACACACATGTCTGATTGACTACCAACACACATGTCTGGTTGACTACCAACACACATGTCTGGTTGACCGACCAACACACATGTCTGGTTGACTGCCAACACACATGTCTGGTCGACTAACGAACACACATGTCTGGTTGACTACCAACACACATGTCTGGTTGACTACCAACACACATGTCTGGTCGACTAACCAACACACATGTCTGGTCGACTAACCAACACACATGTCTGGTCAACTAACCAACACACACATCTCTGGTCGACTAACCAACACACATGTCTGGTCGACTAACCAACACACATGTCTGGTCGACTAACCAACACACATGTCTGGTCGACTAACCAAAACACATGTCTGGTTGACTACCAACACACATGTCTGATTGACTGCGAACACACATGTCTAGTCGACTAACCAACACACACATGTCTGGTCGACTAACCAACACACACATGTCTGGTCGACTAACGAACACACACATGTCTGGTCGACTAACGAACGCACATGTCTGGTCGACTAACGAACACACATGTCTGGTTGACTACCAACACACATGTCTGGTTGACTACCAACACACATGTCTGGTTGACTATCCAACACACATGTCTGGTTGACTAACCAACACACATGTCTGGTTGACTAACCAACACACATGTCTGGTTGACTAACCAACGCACATGTCTGGTCGACTAACCAACACACATGTCTGGTCGACTAACCAACACACATGTCTCGTCGACTAACCAACACACATGTCTGGTCGACTAACCAACACACACATGTCTGGTCGACTAACCGACACACATATGTCTGGTCGACAAACCAACACAGATATGTCTGGTCGACTAACCAACACACATGTCTGGTTGACTAACCAACGCACATGTCTGGTTGACTACCATCACACATGTCTGGTTGACTACCAACACACATGTCTGGTTGACCACCAACACACATGTCTCGTTGACTACCAACACACATGTCTTGTTGACTAACCAACGCACATGTCTGGTTGACTAACCAACGCACATGTCTGGTTGACTAACCAACACACATGTCTGGTTGACTAACCAACGCATATGTCTGGTTGACTACCAACACACATGTCTGGTTGATCACCAACACACACGTCTGGTCGATTATCAAGACACATGTCTGGCTGACTTCCAACAGAATTTCCCCCACTGACATCTCCCCCGAGCTTCCCCTTGCTGACAACATCTCCCCGGAGCTCCCCCCCCCTCTCTGCTGACAACATCTCCCCAGAGCTCCCCCCGCTGCTGACAACATCTCCTCAGAGCTCTCCCTCTGCTGACAATATTTCCCCAGAACTCCCCGCTGCTGACAACATCTCCCCAGAGCCCCCTCCCTCTGCTGACAACATCTCCCCAGAGCCCCCCCCCTCTGCTGACAACATCTCCCCAGAGCCCCCCCTTCTGCTGACAACATCTCCCCAAAGAGCCCCCCCTCTGCTGACAACATCTCCCCAGAGCACCCCCCTCTGCTGACAACAACTCCCCAGAGCCCCGCCCTCACTTTGCTGAAAACCCCACCACCTCAGAGGCCAAGTCAGCCATCGACACCCACCATACAACACAAGCTGCCTCTAATGATACTTCAGCCACAACACTTAGCATAAAGAAAACGTTAGGGGGGAAAATAGATTGGTTATTCCTCACATTTACTCCCACCGGACACCATTAATAACGAGAGAAAACGGTGTCTCGGGTCCTCAGACGCTCGTGTTTTACCTTGGCCTCTCCAGGGACCGCTTTTCTTCGGCGTTAGTGACGCCGCCCCTGCCGGCAGGGGGCAGAGCGATCGCTCCGTCTGGTGGACACATCGAGGCGCTCTACCTTTGGCCCGTCGTCAGCTGTCGGGCAGATGGTCGCAAAACCTACGTTATTGGGAACGTTTTCTTAGTCGTGTGTCGCTCCATGTCGCAGAGGAACGCGATATATATATATATATATATATATATATATATATATATATATATATATATATATATATATATATATATATATATATTCCTATGAGTCCACGGGGAGAATGAAACACAATAAGTTCCCAAGTGCACTTTCGTGTAATAATCACATCATCAGGGGAGACACGAGAAAGAAATATAAGTCGTGGTGTATATATATATATATATATATATATATATATATATATATATATATATATATATATATATATATATAGGTGTGTGTGTGTGTGTATGTATATAAATCATCGTTAATGGCCGGAAAGAAGTGCAGTTGAGGAGAACCTCCTCGCTCCAAAGGAGTCCATAATTTCAATGCTCCTGCATGAGGTGCTTCCTCGAAGCTGCAGGGCATCATACTATCCCAATAAGGGATAGTATGATGATAATATATCCCAGGGGATAGGGAAAGAAGGATTTTATCCGGGTGTCTCCTGCGTTTTTGTAAAAGGCGAATGTGAGGGGCGGGAGAGGGTGTTTTGGAAATCCCTCCCTCCTCCTGTATTTTTACTTTCAAAAAGAAGGGGACAGATGAAGGAGCCAATTGAGTCTATACTCTTAGTGGTTGAACCATCTGTTTCTGGCGATTTCTTTATGATGCGGGAAACCACGATTAGATATAAAAGATGGAACATATATATATATATATATATATATATATATATATATATATATATATATATATATATATTTTTTTTTTTTTTTTTCTTCTTTTTTGTCGCTGTCTCCCGCGTTTGCGAGGTAGCGCAAGGAAACAGACGAAAGAAATGGCCCAACCCACCGCCATACACATGTATATACATACGTCCACACACGCAAATATACATACCTACACAGCTTTCCATGGTTTACCCCAGACGCTTCACATACCTTGATTCAATCCACTGACAGCACGTCAACCCCGGTATACCACATCGCTCCAATTCACTCTATTCCTTGCCCTCCTTTCACCCTCCTGCATGTTCAGGCCCCGATCACACAAAATCTTTTTCACTCCATCTTTCCACCTCCAATTTGGTCTCCCTCTTCTCGTTCCCTCCACCTCCGACACATATATCCTCTTGGTCAATCTTTCCTCACTCATTCTCTCCATGTGCCCAAACCATTTCAAAACACCCTCTTCTGCTCTCTCAACCACGTATGTATATACATGTGTATGGGGGGGGGGGGTTGGGCCATTTCTTTCGTCTGTTTCCTTGCGCTACCTCGCAAACGCGGGAGACAGCGACAAAGTATAATAATAATAAAAAAAAATAATATATATATATATATATATATATATATATATATATATATATATATATATATATATATATATATATATATAAGACAAGTTTGTTTAAATCTGTATAGAGATGACTCTCCATAAAATATCTGCATGAAAGATCCTGAATACGAGCCGTGTGGGTGAGGTTTGCGTGGAAAGTAATTAAACCGGAAATATCTTTTATTGCTCCTCCTGGGTCTTTGTCCCGGGGTGGAGGGTGAGGTGTGGGGTGGGGGTGTGCATTTCGAGTTCTGGGGAAGGTGAGGGTGGGAGAGCTTTTTGAAAAGGGGGTGGACTGGGGGAGAGGAGAGCTTATCTGAAAATTCCCTTCTAATACCAGGATGATCCAAGGAGGTTAATTTGCGTTATCAAAGATGCTGAGCACACAGCATACCATCATGTTCTGCACTTAAGATGTGTGTGTTTTTTTTCTTTTATCTTTTTATCCCCTGTGAGGAGCACAGGTATAAACCAGAAGGTATGGACGAGAGAAAAATGGTACATGTGATGATGATACGAGACGCCGGAGGAAATAGATAAAGAGATAAAAGAAAAAAAAAGGCGTAGAAATAAGAGACGGCGAAAGATAAGGGATGGAAAGGCTTCGTATAAGCGAAGTGCCTCACCAGATGATAAAGATGGGAATAAAGGATAACGAAAAATAACGAAATATAAAGGAAAAATCAGGACGATATGATAAACATCGACCACAATATGGCTGCGATATAAACGAGTTATCGTTATCGCTACATAACCCCAGGGCCATTATAGTTTTTTTTTTATGGGGGTGCTCTTGCCGCGTCAAGGTTGCGCTGCACGTAAGAGGAGGGAAACGATGGACCCCCTCTGGTGCGAGGGTGTCTCTCCTACCCGGCCACTGACGGTGGTAAGAGCCTCGCCAGAAGGTGGCGGCTCCTCCTCCTCCTCCTCCTCCTCCTCCTCTCGTGGTGTAACCTCCGCGAGCAGGCGGAGTCCGGTAACGCTATAAGTCTCCTAAAAGCATGAATGTCTTTGGCAGAATCTGTATCAGAAACGGAGCATTTCTCTCTCTCTCTCTCTCTCTCTCTCTCTCTCTCTCTCTCTCTCTCTCTCTCTCTCTCTCTCTCCTGCGGAAAGCCTTGGAAACTGTGTATTTACGCCGTTCTTTGAAGTAGTAATCAGCGCCAGACACACACACACACACACACACACACAACTATTGGTCTGTTTTTGACCTGTGGAGGAGGAGGAGGACAGGCGCTACGCGCGGGAGGCTCATCTAGGACGACTCGTTCTACTGCAGCAGCAGATGACGGTGTCTTTGTCCACCTCGGTGTGCCACTGTGCTGATATACAGTGGTGTGTGTGCCTCCACAAGGCAGGGAATGGATGATCGACAGGAAGGCTATCATTACATACCGCGATACTCTGGAGATTTTCCTGCGACACATTTAAGGTTGAATAGATATTGAAAGCAAGTCTTTGATGTGCTTGAAGAATACGTAGATCCCTACGACACATGTTTAAGGTTAGATGAATATTGAAAGCACGTCTTTGATGTGCTTGAAGAATACGTAGATCCCTACGACACATGTTTAAGGTTAGATAGATATTGAAAGCACGTCTTTGATGTGCTTGACGAATACGTAGATCCCTACGACACATGTTTAAGGGTAGATAGATATTGAAAGCACGTCTTTGATGTGCTTGACGAATACGTAGATCTCTGCTGATTGCTTGCGTCAATGTCGAACGCGTGCGTGCATTTACTAAAAGCATTTTTTTGGAATTGGGTAAGAAAACGCCCGAGACAAAACGGAAAAGGACGTTCATATGGTTGCATCATTACCTTCAATTCATCCCAGGCAGATAGAAACCGTCTATAGAATTTCTTTTTTCGTTCGTTTTTTTTTCTTTTTGCCATTCTGTCTTTACGGTGACTCATTCTGGACCTGAATGGAACTGAAGATTTCGGGGGAGTAACTTCTGATGTGATGAGGACTGATGTCTTGATATAAAGAGAGGCAGTTGAGGGTCGGGGGTAGAGCGAGCGAAAGCCAGGTGAGGAACACCGGGTGAGGAACACCAGGTGAGGAACGCCAGGTGAGGAATGCCAGGTGAGGAACGTTGAGTGAGGAACACTAGGTGAGGAACGCCAGGTGAGGAACGTTGAGTGAGGAACACTAGGTGAGGAACGCCAGGTGAGGAACGTTGAGTGAGGAACACTAGGTGAGGAACGCCAGGTGAGGAACGTTGAGTGAGGAACACTAGGTGAGGAACGCCAGGTGAGGAACGTTGAGTGAGGAACACTAGGTGAGGAACGCCAGGTGAGGAACGTTGATTGAGGAACACTAGGTAAGGAACGTTGAGTGAGGAACACTAGGTGAGGAATGCCAGGTGAGGAACGTTGAGTGAGGAACACTAGGTGAGGAACGCCAGGTGAGGAACGTTGAGTGAGGAACACTAGGTAAGGAACGTTGAGTGAGGAACACTAGGTGAGGAACGCCAGGTGAGGAGCGTTGAGTGAGGAACACTAGGTGAGGAACGCCAGGTGAGGAACGTTGAGTGAGGAACACTAGGTAAGGAACGTTGAGTGAGGAACACTAGGTGAGGAATGCCAGGTGAGGAGCGTTGAGTGAGGAACACTAGGTGAGGAACGCCAGGTGAGGAACGCCAGGTGAGGAACGTTGAGTGAGGAACACTAGGTGAGGAACGCCAGGTGAGGAGCGTTGAGTGAGGAACACTAGGTGAGGAACGCCAGGTGAGGAACGCCAGGTGTAGAGAACCAGGTGAGGTGTAGAACACTAGGTGAGGAACACTAGGTGAGGAGCGCCCGGTGAGGCGGGTCTGCTGGATAAGACTCACCGCCAGGAGAGCAGACTTGATGAGGCTACTGAGGACGCTGGGTCTCCTCTCCTGGTCTGGATTACCTCCCTCTCTCTCCTCTCCTCTCGTTACCTGTTGCTGGAGCTGCCTCGCTTTGTTGTTGAACTCTCTCTCTCTCTCTCTCTCTCTCTCTCTCTCTCTCTCTCTCTCTCTCTCTCTCTCTCTCTCTCCTTTTTCACCAGAAGTGATTAAACTCGTGATCTCTCACGATGTGGTCAGCAGGGTTGATGTGCGATCGTCCCTCATAGCGCTCCTGTAGACGCATCCAGTGTGTATGTGTGTGTGTGTGTGTGTGTGTGTGTGTGTGTGTAACGAGGCGAGGAAGATGATGATGATGATCAAAAGAGACGGAAGGATTGATTGCAAGGGGGGGCGAGAAGGAATTCCGGGGAAACGTGATGTGAAGAGGGATGAGCAGATGATGATGATAGTGACGGACAGATGGCGATGGTGAAGGAAACGTGATGGTGATGGTGGTGAGGACTCCGGGTGGAAGTGATGATGATGGATGTGTGTAGGTAAGGGAGGGAGAGAGAGAGAGAGAGAGAGAGAGAGAGAGAGAGAGAGGGAGGGAGAGAGAAGGTGGGAGAGGCAAGGAAGAAAGAGGAAGATCGCGTGAGACGTGAGTAGGGTGATAATCAAACGTAGAGGTGAGGTAGATAGATATAGATCAGCGATGCTTTTGATTTCCTACCGTTAGAGCAGCCTGGGTCCGTCCCGAGGTGCGTAGAGAGACTCCAATTTTCCTTGTGACGACCAGGGGCGTCTGGCGTGGGCAAGATAAAATAAAGTCGACGGGTGTGGGTCTTAGTTACTGATATGAGAGTCCGACGTGGTGTTCCTCCCTGGGTCTGACAGCTCCAGAAATATTAGAGAAATTGTTGGTCGTCCTGCTCCCACGTGGTGTTCCTCCTTGGGTCTGACAGCTCCAGAAATATTACAGAAATTGTTGGTCGTCCTGCTCCCTGGTACAGAAGGAACAACAGTTCTCGTATCCTCTCCTCACTAGCGGGGGGCAACCAAGCTTCCAGAATCATGAGGGGTGTCTGGATGAGGTTACCTTCCCTCATTCAGGGGCAGAATTGGCATAGAAAATCACTTCCACGTCGTGTCTGTTTACACAAAGAGGCCTCGTCTGTCACAAAGACAAGGGAATGTTTTCCTCTAGCATCACTCTTATCATTCGAGGGTAACCTTGAAGATAAGGCGAGGCTTCCATCACTGGTCACACTCGTACCTTGCGCCACCGTCCGCAGAGGGCGTTGTCACCATCTTGGTATCACGGTCTGTGTCATCGCCTGGGGGTTCCCCATATGACGATCTAGGTCCGAGCGTCCTTCTGCTTGGTTCGCCCGACCCCTCAGCAGCGGACCCCCTGCGATCGTCGGTACTCATCGCCACTCCTCATACCACAGCTTGACCCGAAGGGGGTTTGATAGGTCCACACACACACACACACACACACACACACCTGCAGGACCTCCCCACACCCTTACGGGACTCCACACCTGCAAGGACGGACTCGACGCACAACTGCAGGACTCTACACACCTGTGAGACTATGGACAGCTCTCCTCTATCTATCTGTGATCCGCATTGTCAGGTGTGACGACCCTCAACTGTCCAGTGGTCATTACGCCGGAACCCGTACGATGGACTCGATACCCGAGGCGGAATCGAACACATAATTGTTGTCCATCGTCCGGGCGTCGACCAGTTGGCTGGCTGGCTGGAGAGAAAGCCACGAAAATGATCTCGTTTGTTGATTGGAAAGAAAGGTTTTGTGATGGGTTTGTTGGAGGGCTTTTGGGAACGTAGTGAGGGTGAAATATGATAGGAAAAGGGAAGGAAAATGAGGTGGATGATAGGTTCCAGTACCTTAACCTATATGCTCTATTGTTTTATAAGCCAGTACGTAACCTCGCGAGGTATTTGAACCAACTGATCTCATGATGTTGAGCCAGAGGGAGTGGTGGGTAGGGAGGTGCCTCCTACTTTTCTTATCCTATCTCTCTACCACGGATAACATTGAGACCTCGGGACAGTATTACCATGCTCCAGCAGATAACCTCCTCACGGAACCATGAGGTCTGAATGGATGGAAACACTCCTGAAGTTAAGTCCATTTTTTTTTTAATGAGTTCTACTTTGCCGAGACGACTTCACCGTTACGCCCGTCATTGCGAAAGTTTTAATAGGTTTCGTTGATGTCCGCTAGCGATCACGAGATACTTAAGGCGGAGGGAGGGGGCGTTCTTTGTTTCATCCCGGCCTGTGAAGATCCTGTCTTGATGATGGGATTCGCTGGTACCAGTTCGAGTCTTTGTCTGTTAGCGTCAAGCTGTGGCATGAATTGCAAAAGGTGGTGTGTGTGTGTGTGTGTGTGTGTGTGTGTGTGTGAAGGGCGGGGGTTCAGGCTATTGCATGACTTCCAGAACTATCGTCAGGCTGTTGCGTGACGTCCAGAGTTAGTGCGAAGTTGCTGCCTGACTTTGAAAACTATTCGTCAGGTCTGGAAGGGCTGGAGTCAGGCGGCTGCATGACATCCAGAGTTAGCCTCAGGCTGTTGCATGACATCCAGAATGAGCCTCAAGTTGTTGCATGACAACCAGAATGAGCCTCAAGTTGTTGCATGACATCCAGAATGAGCCTCAAGTTGTTGCATGACATCCAGAGTGAGCCTCAAGTTGTTGCATGACATCCAGAATGAGCCTCAAGTTGTTGCATGACAACCAGAATGAGCCTCAAGTTGTTGCATGACATCCAGAATGAGCCTCAAGTTGTTGCATGACATCCAGAATGAGCCTCAAGTTGTTGCATGACAACCAGAATGAGCCTCAAGTTGTTGCATGACAACCAGAATGAGCCTCAAGTTGTTGCATGACATCCAGAATGAGCCTCAAGTTGTTGCATGACATCCAGAATGAGCCTCAAGTTGTTGCATGACAACCAGAATGAGCCTCAAGTTGTTGCATGACAACCAGAATGAGCCTCAAGTTGTTGCATGACATCCAGAATGAGCCTCAAGTTGTTGCATGACATCCAGAGTGAGCCTCAAGTTGTTGCATGACATCCAGAATGAGCCTCAAGTTGTTGCATGACAACCAGAATGAGCCTCAAGTTGTTGCATGACATCCAGAATGAGCCTCAAGTTGTTGCATGACATCCAGAATGAGCCTCAAGTTGTTGCATGACAACCAGAATGAGCCTCAAGTTGTTGCATGACAACCAGAATGAGCCTCAAGTTGTTGCATGACATCCAGAATGAGCCTCAAGTTGTTGCATGACATCCAGAATGAGCCTCAAGTTGTTGCATGACAACCAGAATGAGCCTCAAGTTGTTGCATGACAACCAGAATGAGCCTCAAGTTGTTGCATGACATCCAGAATGAGCCTCAAGTTGTTGCATGACATCCAGAATGAGCCTCAAGTTGTTGCATGACTTGCAAATGCAGTCAAACGAAATATTTTTTTTCTCTCTCTCGCTTTTTAATGAATCTCCTTTTTAATTGTTGTGCCAGAGGTCAAAGGCTTTGTCCCTCATCCCTCTGTTTGCATACATCTGTTGTTCGTCCATAACACTGCATTTTAATTCTTGGATTTCAATTAACTTAAAAAGAGGTCATTTTCATCTGTATGACCCAAATGATTTGGTTTCCCCTCCGGCGTTTGCTTGGGTCAATATTTACTTTTGTGCAGTGGTATGGTGTGTGTGTGGGTGTTGTGAATTGCCTCGCCCCGTGACCCGTTCCATATCCATCAGTCTTGTAGGTGATATCTTGAGAAAGACTGGACGACCCTTGACCACGACGGTGCGACCTTTGAGCACAGACAGTACGACCCTTCAGCATGACGGTATCCACACACACACACACACACACATGCACACACACACACATGCACACACCCACCACCGTGAAACGTATGTACCCACATACACATACACACACACACGCCAGCAGGACACATATGTACTCACACATATTTGCCACAACTAGAACACATATATCCCCCTCTACACACACCAGGACACATATGTATTCACACATCACCTCCAGGGCAACATAGTACCCACGCATGCACCATCAGGGGACACACACACTCATATATATATATATATATATATATATATATATATATATATATATATATATATATATTTTTTTTTTTTTTTTTTTTTTTTTTTATACTTTGTCGCTGTCTCCCGCGTTTGCGAGGTAGCGCAAGGAAACAGACGAAAGAAATGGCCCAACCCCCCCCCCCCCCCATACACATGTACATACACACGTCCACACACGCAAATATACATACCTACACAGCTTTCCATGGTTTACCCCAGACGCTTCACATGCCTTGATTCAATCCACTGACAGCACGTCAACCCCTGTATACCACATGGCTCCAATTCACTCTATTCCTTGCCCTCCTTTCACCCTCCTGCATGTTCAGGCCCCGATCACACAAAATCTTTTTCACTCCATCTTTCCACCTCCAATTTGGTCTCCCTCTTCTCCTCGTTCCCTCCACCTCCGACACATATATCCTCTTGGTCAATCTTTCCTCACTCATTCTCTCCATGTGCCCAAACCATTTCAAAACACCCTCTTCTGCTCTCTCAACCACGCTCTTTTTATTTCCACACATCTCTCTTACCCTTACGTTACTTACTCGATCAAACCACCTCACACCACACATTGTCCTCAAACATCTCATTTCCAGCACATCCATCCTCCTGCGCACATCTCTATCCATAGCCCACGCCTCGCAACCATACAACATTGTTGGAACCACTATTCCTTCAAACATACCCATTTTTGCTTTCCGAGATAATGTTCTCGACTTCCACACATTTTTCAAGGCTCCCAAAATTTTCGCCCCCTCCCCCACCCTATGATCCACTTCCGCTTCCATGGTTCCATCCGCTGCCAGATCCACTCCCAGATATCTAAAACACTTCACTTCCTCCAGTTTTTCTCCATTCAAACTCACCTCCCAATTGACTTGACCCTCACCCCTACTGTACCTAATAACCTTGCTCTTATTCCCATTTACTCTTAACTTTCTTCTTCCACACACTTTACCAAACTCAGTCACCAGCTTCTGCAGTTTCTCACATGAATCAGCCACCAGTGCTGTATCATCAGCGAACAACAACTGACTCACTTCCCAAGCTCTCTCATCCCCAACAGACTTCATACTTGCCCCTCTTTCCAGGACTCTTGCATTTACCTCCCTAACAACCCCATCCATAAACAAATTAAACAACCATGGAGACATCACACACCCCTGCCGCAAACCTACATTCACTGAGAACCAATCACTTTCCTCTCTTCCTACACGTACACATGCCTTACATCCTCGATAAAAACTTTTCACTGCTTCTAACAACTTGCCTCCCACACCATATATTCTTAATACCTTCCACAGAGCATCTCTATCAACTCTATCATATGCCTTCTCCAGATCCATAAATGCTACATACAAATCCATTTGCTTTTCTAAGTATTTCTCACATACATTCTTCAAAGCAAACACCTGATCCACACATCCTCTACCACTTCTGAAACCGCACTGCTCTTCCCCAATCTGATGCTCTGTACATGCCTTCACCCTCTCAATCAATACCCTCCCATATAATTTACCAGGAATACTCAACAAACTTATACCTCTGTAATTTGAGCACTCACTCTTATCCCCTTTGCCTTTGTACAATGGCACTATGCACGCATTCCGCCAATCCTCAGGCACCTCACCATGAGTCATACATACATTAAATAACCTTACCAACCAGTCAACAATACAGTCACCCCCTTTTTTAATAAATTCCACTGCAATACCATCCAAACCTGCTGCCTTGCCGGCTTTCATCTTCCGCAAAGCTTTTACTACCTCTTCTCTGTTTACCAAATCATTTTCCCTAACCCTCTCACTTTGCACACCACCTCGACCAAAACACCCTATATCTGCCACTCTGTCATCAGACACATTCAACAAACCTTCAAAATACTCATTCCATCTCCTTCTCACATCACCGCTACTTGTTATCACCTCCCCATTTACGCCCTTCACTGAAGTTCCCATTTGCTCCCTTGTCTTACGCACCCTATTTACCTCCTTCCAGAACATCTTTTTATTCTCCCTAAAATTTACTGATAGTCTCTCACCCCAACTCTCATTTGCCCTTTTTTTCACCTCTTGCACCTTTCTCTTGACCTCCTGTCTCTTTCTTTTATACTTCTCCCACTCAATTGCATTTTTTCCCTGCAAAAATCGTCCAAATGCCTCTCTCTTCTCTTTCACTAATACTCTTACTTCTTCATCCCACCACTCACTACCCTTTCTAAACAGCCCACCTCCCACTCTTCTCATGCCACAAGCATCTTTTGCGCAATCCATCACTGATTCCCTAAATACATCCCATTCCTCCCCCACTCCCCTTACTTCCATTGTTCTCACCTTTTTCCATTCTGTACACAGTCTCTCCTGGTACTTCCCCACACAGGTCTCCTTCCCAAGCTCACTTACTCTCACCACCTTCTTCACCCCAACATTCACTCCTCTTTTCTGAAAACCCATACTAATCTTCACCTTAGCCTCCACAAGATAATGATCAGACATCCCTCCAGTTGCACCTCTCAGCACATTAACATCCAAAAGTCTCTCTTTCGCACGCCTGTCAATTAACACGTAATCCAATAACGCTTTCTGGCCATCTCTCCTACTTACATAAGTATACTTATGTATATCTCGCTTTTTAAACCAGGTATTCCCAATCATCAGTCCTTTTTCAGCACATAAATCTACAAGCTCTTCACCATTTCCATTTACAACACTGAACACCCCATGCATACCCATTATTCCCTCAACTGCCACATTACTCACCTTTGCATTCAAATCACCCATCACTATAACCCGGTCTCGTGCATCAAAACCGCTAACACACTCATTCAGCTGCTCCCAAAACACTTGCCTCTCATGATCTTTCTTCTCATGCCCAGGTGCATATGCACCAATAATCACCCACCTCTCTCCATCAACTTTCAATTTTACCCATATTAATCGAGAATTTACTTTCTTACATTCTATCACATACTCCCACAACTCCTGTTTCAGGAGTATTGCTACTCCTTCCCTTGCTCTTGTCCTCTCACTAACCCCTGACTTCACTCCCCAGACATTTCCAAACCACTCTTCCCCTTTACCCTTGAGCTTCGTTTCACTCAGAGCCAAAACATCCAGGTTCCTTTCCTCAAACATACTACCTATCTCTCCTTTTTTCACATCTTGGTTACATCCACACACATTTAGGCACCCCACTCTGAGCCTTCGAGGAGGATGATCACTCCCCGCGTGACTCCTTCTTCTGTTTCCCATTTTAGAAAGTTAATACAAGGAGGGGAGGATTTCCGGCCCCCCGCTCCCGTCCCCTCTAGTCGCTTTCTACGACACGCGAGGAATACGTGGGAAGTATTCTTTCACCCCTGTCCCCAGGGATAATATACATATATATATACACACACACACACACACACACACACACACACATACGCACATACACACACACACACCCACACATACATATATATACATATGAAAAATGTAAGAAACAATTTAGAAAACAAACTTTTAGCTTGAAATGAATGAAAAAAAATGAATGTCACATAATGGTTCAACCTCTGGCTATGGAAAAGGAAATGTACAATTTATTCACACAATTTATATATATATATATATATATATATATATATATATATATATATATATTTATATATATATATATATATATATATACATATATATATATATATATATATATATATATATATATATATATATATATATATATATATATATATATATATATATATATATATATATTATTCAAACATGTAACGCCAACACGCATATGCGTCTACGCACCACCAGAACGCATATGTAGCCCTTACACCACCACCACCAGGACACACACACACACACACACACACACACACACACACACACACTGAGGTTGTCCACAATCCCCATGTGAGTGTTCACGTGACAGTTAGAGCCACAGCGCTGGGCGTTGTTGTTATCTCGCCACGGGATAACACCTTAGGTCCTGAGAGAGAGAGAGAGAGAGAGAGAGAGAGAGAGAGAGAGAGAGAGAGAGAGAGAGAGAGAGAGAGAGAGAGAGAGAGAGCATCTCCCGACGCCCGAGTCTTGTAAGGATGTCTTGGAGAGGGCTGTGGCTCCTGAGTCTCCCATCCTGGCTGGCTGGCCTGCTATCCTGCCTATTCTTCCTCCTATCCCGAACCCTTTTTCCCATCCCGGAGGACCAGACCCACTCCCTTCTGCTGGCCTCTACAGGAAGCAGACTCAGGACTTTTCTGGCACCTCTCCCCTCCCGCTCCTCCTCCTCCTCCTCCTCCTCCTCCTCCTCCTCCTCCTCCTCCCAACACCCCATTTCTGCTACCGTCGCGTCGTCGCACAGAACTGCTTCCGGTAATTAACTGCTGAGACGGACTCCTGCTTCCGCTGCTGCTGCTTCACTGATATCCCCCCCCCCTCCTCCCGTCCCCAGCCGTTGTACCTCTGCTTGAGGGAGGCCCTTGAGGCCGGGGTAGGTACATCGAGCGCTGGAGACCTGGTCGCACGTAACTCGACATGAGTTTTTGATATTTCGTTGGTCTGTACAGTTTAGCGTGTGTGAATGTATGAACTTTTGTACGTTCACGTATAATCAGATGGTGGTCCACATATTTCGAAATACATAGGCGATACTATCTGCTATTATATATATATATATATATATATATATATATATATATATATATATATATATATATATATATATATATATATATATATATATATATTTTTCCTACATGCGTGTAAGGGATGTAGGGGGAACAAGGATAGATATAGATAGATAGATAGATAGATAGATAGAGAGAGAGAGAGAGAGAGAGAGAGAGAGAGAGAGAGAGAGAGAGCTAGGTGGTTGCACAACTATGCTATTCGTTTTCTTCCACCCGTACACGCACAGATAATCTCCAGTGGTCATAAAAGGCATTACTCAGTAAAGAGACACAGGAAAATGAAACGTACAGAGACAGACAACAGCGTACATTAATCCGGGCAGTCGGAGGGAGATAGTGCCATCCAGGAGAACCCGCCTGATGGTTATGGTGTCCAATTCTGTGTCTTGATGATCACGGTGTTCAAGATATGATGGTACAACCCATAAAATATAACTACCAGTTCTCCTTCTTAATCCCCTCCTAAACTGAGTTCATTTTGTAGGATATTTTTTCTCTCTCAAATGGTTGCTCTGGAGGGTTGTGGTAATTAGAAGGGATTAGTGTACTTGTTAAGAACAGGTGACTGAAAGCGTGAGAAGGGATCACGTGTGAGCTGGTGGATCTGTGGAGAGAGGCGTTCGTCGTATAGGTCAGGTCAGGTCAGGTCAGGTTCTCGATATGCGAACAAGTGAAGGAAGAGCGTGGGGACGGACAACGCTGGGTAGATGGGGCGACCGAGGCCTATTCGGAATATGTCTGTGATCGTTGACTGCGAGTGGGTTAGCCAGTGTTGTGAAGACTGGGAAGGTCGAGGGAAGGAGTGTATGGTTTGTGGGTGGCTGGAGAGGGCCAGGTGAGTGTGGCAGGGCTGAGGATGATGGGTTAGAGAGGGCCAGGTGAGTGTGTCAGAGCTGAGGATGACGGATGGAGAGGGCCAAGTGAGTGGGGTCATGGCTGAGGATAATGGGCTAGAGAGGGCCAAGTGAATGGGGTTAGGGCTGAGGATAACGGATAGAGAGGGGCAGGCGAGTGGGGTCAGGGCTGAGGATAACGGATGGAGAGGGGCAGGGGAGTGGGGTCAGGGTTGAGGATGACGGATGGAGAGGGGCAGGTGAGTGGAGACGGCAGGGCTGAGGTGCTGCAGGTCCGTGTTCTAGCCTCACGTTTCTCCTCCTGCTGGAGGAGGGAGGGAGGGAGGTGCTGGCAGGAGGCACAGATGGAGGGAAGAAAAAATATAGATAATGACCCTGTGGATGAGGATGTTGTGGTGGTGTAGGATGCAGACGACACCACGCTGGCGCGGCTGGTAACCACCTTGCAGCCATGCGTGTGATACTCGCTAATGAGGAGGTAGGGACGAGACTAGAGCGAGTGAGGCTGGGAGTGAGGAGGAGTTTGACGGTGAAGGTTTGAAAGAAATGAAGAAATGACGAGCGCAATGTTGGTGACGGTGGGCTGGGGGAGGAAGGAGAAAATGAGAGTGTGTGTGTGTGTGTGTGTGTGTGTGTGTGTGTGTGATCTGGTTGGTCAGTGTTCAGTTGGATGGAGGCCGTAATGCCAGGATTCTGCAGGAGGGCAGGACGCTGGCTGCCTGGAGGACGCCGCCGGTGTCACCATGAGTTGTCGTCGGTCGCGTCTTCACCAAGTGAAAGCGCCCTAGACGGGCGCTGAGTGACAGAAAGACGTCCTTGAAATATACTGTATGGTAGACAGACGTCCTTGAAATATACTGTATGGTAGACAGACGTCCTTGACTTATACAGTGTTATACAGACTTCCTTTACTTGCACTATATGATAGACAGACGTCCTTGACTTACACTATATGATAGGCAGACGCCCTTGACTTACACAATGTGATAGACAGACGTCCTTGACTTAAACAATATGATACACAGAAGTCTTTGGCTTACACTATATGATAGACAGACGTTCTTGGCTAACACTATATGATAGACAGACGTTCTTGACTTACACTATATGATAGACAGACGTCCTTGGCTTACGCTGTACGAGAGGCGGATAACCGTTCCCCCGCTGGATATATCTGGGTCTTATCCGGCCGTCGCGAAGGCCGCCACCCGACCAGAAAATGACGTGCTCCCTCCTCCCCGGACACTGCCAACTTCCTCAATGAACAGCCGCGTCTGACCTTCATACGAAGGATCCAAAACAAAATCTTATCCGCATCCAGTTCGCTTGGACCAATCGGATGCAGCCACGTCATCTCGCCAGCGCGTCGCTGATTGGTCGGGAGGATTAATTAGTCAAAGCAAGGTCTTCCACATTTTTGGATCAGTCGGACGCAGGCACCGTGGTTGCCGGCGTATCGCTAATTGGTCGTAGGAGGTAATTACTCAAGATTACGTAATTTACCGCCGGACGGATGTGCTATTTTTGGAGAGTGTAAAGTGAGCGGGGCCGATGGGGGAGAGAGACCCCGCCCCCAGCCCTCCTCTAGCTGCGGCCTATGGCGGGAAAATGTCGACATGAAAACCAGTCTAGGATGCCATGGGAACTGGTGGCCCATGTCGCCTCCTGCGTCCCGTAGATTATAGTGGTGTGTGTGTGTGCGTAATGATAATACTAATGATAATGATAAAAATAGCTTCAGCCAGATGCAGAAAATGTACATATACAATGCAAGCAACATTACACACACACACACACACACACACACACACACATATATATATATATATATATATATATATATATATATATATATATATATATATATATATATATATCTTTTCTTCTTCTTTCTTTTAAACTATTCGCCATTTCCCGCGTTAGCGAGGTAGCGATATATATATATATATATATATATATATATATATATATATATATATATATATATATATATTTTTTTTTTTTTTTTTTTTTTTTTTTTATACTTTGTCGCTGTCTCCCGCGTTTGCGAGGTAGCGCAAGGAAACAGACGAAAGAAATGGCCCAACCCCCCCCCCCATACACATGTACATACACACGTCCACACACGCAAATATACATACCTACACAGCTTTCCATGGTTTACCCCAGACGCTTCACATGCCTTGCTTCAATCCACTGACAGCACGTCAACCCCTGTATACCACATGACTCCAATTCACTCTATTTCTTGCCCTCCTTTCACCCTCCTGCATGTTCAGGCCCCGATCACACAAAATCTTTTTCACTCCATCTTTCCACCTCCAATTTGGTCTCCCTCTTCTCCTCGTTCCCTCCACCTCCGACACATATATCCTCTTGGTCAATCTCTCCTCACTCATTCTCTCCATGTGCCCAAACCATTTCAAAACACCCTCTTCTGCTCTCTCAACCACGCTCATTTTATTTCCACACATCTCTCTTACCCTTACGTTACTTACTCGATCAAACCACCTCACACCACACATTGTCCTCAAACATCTCATTTCCAGCACATCCATCCTCCTGCGCACATCTCTATCCATAGCCCACGCCTCGCAACCATACAACATTGTTGGAACCACTATTCCCTCAAACATACCCATTTTTGCTTTCCGAGATAATGTTCTCGACTTCCACACATTTTTCAAGGCTCCCAAAATTTTCGCCCCCTCCCCCACCCTATGATCCACTTCCGCTTCCATGGTTCCATCCGCTGACAGATCCACTCCCAGATATCTAAAACACTTCACTTCCTCCAGTTTTTCTCCATTCAAACTCACCTCCCAATTGACTTGACCCTCACCCCTACTGTACCTAATAACCTTGCTCTTATTCACATTTACTCTCAACTTTCTTCTTCCACACACTTTACCAAACTCAGTCACCAGCTTCTGCAGTTTCTCACATGAATCAGCCACCAGCGCTGTATCATCAGCGAACAACAACTGACTCACTTCCCAAGCTCTCTCATCCCCAACAGACTTCATACTTGCCCCTCTTTCCAGGACTCTTGCATTTACCTCCCTTACAACCCCATCCATAAACAAATTAAACAACCATGGAGACATCACACACCCCTGCCGCAAACCTACATTCACTGAGAACCAATCACTTTCCTCTCTTCCTACACGTACACATGCCTTACATCCTCGATAAAAACTTTTCACTGCTTCTAACAACTTGCCTCCCACACCATATATTCTTAATACCTTCCACAGAGCATCTCTATCAACTCTATCATATGCCTTCTCCAGATCCATAAATGCTACATACAAATCCATTTGCTTTTCTAAGTATTTCTCACATACATTCTTCAAAGCAAACACCTGATCCACACATCCTCTACCACTTCTGAAACCGCACTGCTCTTCCCCAATCTGATGCTCTGTACATGCCTTCACCCTCTCAATCAATACCCTCCCATATAATTTACCAGGAATACTCAACAAACTTATACCTCTGTAATTTGAGCACTCACTCTTATCCCCTTTGCCTTTGTACAATGGCACTATGCACGCATTCCGCCAATCCTCAGGCACCTCACCATGAGTCATACATACATTAAATAACCTTACCAACCAGTCAACAATACAGTCACCCCCTTTCTTAATAAATTCCACTGCAATACCATCCAAACCTGCTGCCTTGCCGGCTTTCATCTTCCGCAAAGCTTTTACTACCTCTTCTCTGTTTACCAACTCATTTTCCCTAACCCTCTCACTTTGCACACCACCTCGACCAAAACACCCTATATCTGCCACTCTGTCATCAGACACATTCAACAAACCTTCAAAATACTCATTCCATCTCCTTCTCACATCACCGCTACTTGTTATCACCTCCCCATTTACGCCCTTCACTGAAGTTCCCATTTGCTCCCTTGTCTTACGCACCCTATTTACCTCCTTCCAGAACATCTTTTTATTCTCCCTAAAATTTACTGATAGTCTCTCACCCCAACTCTCATTTGCCCTTTTTTTCACCTCTTGCACCTTTCTCTTGACCTCCTGTCTCTTTCTTTTATACTTCTCCCACTCAATTGCATTTTTTCCCTGCAAAAATCGTCCAAATGCCTCTCTCTTCTCTTTCACTAATACTCTTACTTCTTCATCCCACCACTCACTACCCTTTCTAAACAGCCCACCTCCCACTCTTCTCATGCCACAAGCATCTTTTGCGCAATCCATCACTGATTCCCTAAATACATCCCATTCCTCCCCCACTCCCCTTACTTCCATTGTTCTCACCTTTTTCCATTCTGTACACAGTCTCTCCTGGTACTTCCCCACACAGGTCTCCTTCCCAAGCTCACTTACTCTCACCACCTTCTTCACCCCAACATTCACTCCTCTTTTCTGAAAACCCATACTAATCTTCACCTTAGCCTCCACAAGATAATGATCAGACATCCCTCCAGTTGCACCTCTCAGCACATTAACATCCAAAAGTCTCTCTTTCGCACGCCTGTCAATTAACACGTAATCCAATAACGCTCTCTGGCCATCTCTCCTACTTACATAAGTATACTTATGTATATCTCGCTTTTTAAACCAGGTATTCCCAATCATCAGTCCTTTTTCAGCACATAAATCTACAAGCTCTTCACCATTTCCATTTACAACACTGAACACCCCATGCATACCAATTATTCCCTCAACTGCCACATTACTCACCTTTGCATTCAAATCACCCATCACTATAACCCGGTCTCGTGCATCAAAACCGCTAACACACTCATTTAGCTGCTCCCAAAACACTTGCCTCTCATGATATATATATTTTCTTCTCTTTCAAACTATTCGCCATTTCCCGCATTAGCGAGGTAGCGTTAAGAACAGAGGACTGGGCCTTGAGGGAATACCCTCACCTGGCCCAATTCTCTGTTCCTTCTTTTGGAAAATTAAAAAAAAAAACGAGAGGGGAGGATTTCCAGCCCCCCGCTCCCTCCCCTTTTAGTCGCCTTCTACGACACGCAGGGAATACGTGGGAAGTATTCTTTCTCCCCTATCCCCAGGGATAATATATATATATATATATATATATATATATATATATATATATATATATATATATATATATATAGATAGATAGATAGATAGATATATACATACATATATCCCCTGATGTGATTATTACACGAAAGTGCACTTGGGAACTTATCGTGTTTCATTCCCCTGTGGACTCACAGGAATATATATATATATATATATATATATATATATATATATATATATATATATATATATATATATATGTATGTATGTGTATACATATATATACACTGGTCAGCCACAGCTGCTTCACCTTACATAAGACGACCCACCACCGCCGTCATCCTCAATGTTACAGCCCCAAAACAGGAAATTCTCCCTTGCCCAGAAAATTGCTTGGGCATCGTGGACGGTTTATCGCCCCATGAAAACCGGTGTAATAGATCCCTTTGGCGCAAGATAGCGTCATGCAACAGAGAGGAACACAGACGTTAAGGGACGTCCCGGACCAAACACACACACAGACACACACAGACCGACATAAGTCAGTTAATGCATCACGAAGCTTATGAGGACGCGACCTTCAGCTCGCCAGGGCAGTATGTATTGCACACCCGTATATCTATATGATAATGGTACACGTATTGTGTTGTGTTCCACGCTTCGGTTATGCAATATTTTCGTTGGGGATGGACCTGAGGAGGCTGTGGGGTGGCGGGGTGTTAGCAATACACAGCCGACAGAGCATGATCAGTGGCCTTGAAGTGACAGTTGAATGAGATGTTGAACTGTCGTGCCACTTCTACAGACGCCTTGGAAAGGAGGAGGCGGAGAGGTAGAGGAAGAGGACAGATGCAGACAGAAAAAGTGGTGGAGGAAGAAATCGAATGGAAACGGTGGGGAAGGAAAGGCTGTTGGACCTTCCTCAGGAAGGTTACAAAATGTCGACCCTTTTTTGGTCCGGGGAAATCGCAGACGTTCACAAGACCAATTATTTCTTTTCCAACTTTGACCAAAGTTTCCATAATCTGTTGACAGCTTCGGCCTCAAGACTCGTCCCTGATGTGGCTGACGACCCCCACCTTGTGGCTCATCAAGAGCGGCGCTCTTGGAGTCCTCTGGTCAGCGCCCTTGGAGTCCTCTTCACCAGTGGGGACGGTCGTGTCCAGTCACATCCTGGGGGCTCTGGTGATGAACAGTCGGCCTGTGTCTCTGTTGAGAAGAGATGCGAGAGAGAGAGAGAGAGAGAGAGAGAGAGAGAGAGAGAGAGAGAGAGAGAGAGAGAGAGAGAGAGAGAGAGAGAGAGCAGCGTCACATGTGACGGTATATGACATTCTGTGTAATCATGACACCAGGAGTTATTGCTTCTATAAAATAGTCACTTCTCGCTCCTCCTTGTTCTCTAGAAAGAATAGATGTTCCTTTTACCGAAGGGTTTCCAAACCCAATATTCGAGCAATTTCCTTGAGGTGGCTGCAAGATGGCCAATCTCCTTTTTCTTGATATTACGCTCGTGTATTTTTGATGTGTCGTTCCTTCGTTCATTCTTTTCACACGTTCGATTCCCCCGTTGACCTGGAAAGCATTAGAGATGATCTCTTCTTATCTCTCGAAAGGGGGAGACTCGTCAATATCTCTTCCATGCTGACATGAACCCGAAATACATGTTTCTTTACCTGTTGCGCTCGTGAGCATTGGACCCACAGAACACGACGGTACGGCCCTTGAGCACGACGGTGCGATCCGTGAGCACGACTGTACGACCCGTTAGCACGACGGTACGACCCTTGGGTACGATGGCCGGGTCATCATCATACCCAAGGGTCGTACCTCCCTGTTCAAAGGTCGGATTACCATGTTCAAGGATATCGTATCATCGTGCGCAAGGATATCGTACCGTCGTGCTCAAGGATATCATACCGTCGTGCTCAAGGATATCATACCGTCGTGCTCAAGGATATCGTACCGTCGTGCTCAAGGATATCGTACCGTCGTGCTTAAGGATATCGTACCGTCTTGCTCAAGGATATCGTACCGTCGTGCTCAAGGATATCGTACCGTCATGCTCAAGGATATCGTACCGTAGTGCTCAGGATATCGTACCGTCGTGCTCAAGGATATCGTACCGTCGTGCTCAAGGATATCGTACCGGCGTGCTCAGGATATTGTACCGTCGTGCTCTAGGACTGTACCGTCGTCCTGAGGGATCGTACCACCATGCTCTACGGGTAAATATTTGCCTAACAACAACTAATCCTTCATCACTAGATTTCACCGTGTTTAATTTCCACTCTCGTGCCTCTGTTTACCACAAGGAAAACTTCCCTTCTCATTATTTCCCGTCTGTAGGGAAGAAAAAAGCAGCTAATTCCCCGCACTGTTGATGATTGCTTCGACTGTCAAGTGACTGGAAGAAAGCAGGTCGTCCAGTCTGTGACTGTGCCACGGGCTGTCGTCTTGGTAACTGTCTTCATACACCCGCCACTGAAGATCGCAGATACCCGCCACTGAAGATCGCAGGTACCTGCCCCTGAAGATCGCAGGTACCTGCCACAGAAGATCGCAGATACCTGCTACAGAAGATCGCAGATACCCGCCACAGAAGATCGCATATACCTGCCACAGAAGATCGCAGATACCTGCCACTGAAGATCGCAGGTACCTGCCACAGAAGATCGAAGATACCTACCACAGAAGATCGCAGATACCTGCCACAGAAGATCGCGGATACCTGCCACAGAAGATCGCAGATACTTGCCACGGAAGATCGCGGATACCTGCCACGGAAGATCGCAGATACTTGCCACGGAAGATCGCGGATACCTGCCACGGAAGATCGCGGCTACCTGACACAGAAGATCGCAGATACTCGCAGATAACCTGCCACAGAAGATAACAGATACCTGCCACAGAAGATCGCAGATACCTGCCACTTAAGATCGCAGAGACCCGCCACGGAAGATCGCAGATACCCGCCACAGAAGATCGCAGATACCTGCTACAGAAGATCGCAGATACCTGCCACTTAAGATCGCAGATACCTGCCACACAAGGTCACAGATACTTGCCACTGAAGATCGCAGATACCTGCCACAGAAGATCGTAGATACCCACCACAGAACATGACAGATACCTGGCACAAAGCACTGCAGATTTCTTTTATAAAACGGTGAAGATATCTTCCAGACAACAGGATGAGTCAGTTACGAAACGGTATTCAAAAAAAAAAAAAAGTTACTCGGGTCACGGATGAAATATGTCTGAGTATTTTGGCGAGCGATGTTTTTAACTCGCTCGCACTCCAATTATATGTCTGGGTAGTGACTCGATGAGAGAGAGAGAGAGAGAGAGAGAGAGAGAGAGAGAGAGAGAGAGAGAGAGAGAGAGAGAGAGAGAGAAGCCTTTTTCGACAAGCTCTTTTTTTCTAACCCAGGAAGAGAGAGAGAGAGAGAGAGAGAGAGAGAGAGAGAGAGAGAGAGAGAGAGAGAGAGAGAGAGTTATCAATATTATATAGATGAGGAAATTTTCCAGATAATCGGGTTTTCTAACCCGGAATAATTCTCTAGATGACCCATTGCTCCTTTTTATGAGTCCCCCCAGGAGTGAAATTCCTCTAAATTCTCGTTTTCATTCAGAAGAGACTTTTTAGTATACGATGATTTAAGAACAATTACTCCGTTTTCTGAGCACACCCTCGACAATGCTCCATTACGGTTTCATTTGCATGAGAGGAGCGTCACTGTGATGCCTGCTTATTGGCGTGGTGAGGAGGCGAGAGGCAACCTGTGGGGAGGCGAGAGGCAACCTGTGGGGAGGCGAGAGGCAACTTGTGGGGAGGCGAGAGGCAACCTATGGGGAGGTGAGAGGCAAGTAGATCCATTTTACCAGTCTTCTGTCGCAAACTGTCAAAAGTGCCCTCATGTTATATATATATATATATATATATATATATATATATATATATATATATATATATATATATATATATATATATTGATTACCAAAACGCTGGGTGTTTATTAGCGAGAGTGACAGACACACACACATCATAGCAACATGAGGCAGGGATGTTTATGATGGAGGACGTGACGCTAATAGTCAGAGGGGAAATATTGTTATGGTATGAAATGGTCATATGTATATGGAGGAGGACGTCAGTGTCCTCCCTCTTCCCTGACACACACACACACACACACACACACACACACACACACACACACACACACACACACGAGATAGGGCCCACACACGTATGTAGAACTGCTCTCTACAGTAAATGATAAGGATAACGAAATTATCTCGATAACAACTGTACAGTAAATGATAAGGATAACGAAATGATCCTGATAACTGCTCTCTACAGTAAATGATAAGGATAACGACATGATCTTGATAACCAGCGTGAAAGACTCGAAGCCAATTTACAGAATATGTCGTTAGCGTTCCCTTGATTTACGAAGGACGACAGCGATCAGCCCTTCAGATACGACGGTTCATAACGACCTTCTTGACGACGGTACGACGACCTTCATGACGACGGTACGACCTTTGGGGGTCTTGATGGCGTGAACTTTGACCTTACCCAAAGGGGGTCAGGTGTCACATACTAGGTCATCGTGCCTCCCGGGTGTTCCCCGCCGTTCTCGAGGGCGGGACGCCAAGCCAAGCATGTAGCAGCCACCCTGTCTGTCTGGCCCTGCAGCCGCACCAGGTCGAGTGCGTTAGCCGCGTCACAGGTTCAAGGGTTACGTCTCTCGCGACCTTTGGTCGCCCAATGAGCAGAAGGAGGAGGAGCAGAAGGAGGAGGAGGAGCAGAAGGAGGAGGAGGATGAGGAGGAGGTACTTGGACGTGGAGACGCCCGAGCCAAGCAGTCCTGAACAAGACGAGGTTAATTGCGCCGACCTGGGATCAAACGCGCCCTCCTCAGCGAGTTACCCGCCTGTATCCCCACAAGAGGTGGGACCATGTACCATCCTCAGGTTAGTGAGTTACTGGCTGGCTGGCCTCTGCCTCGAGTGACTGTGGTACCGGCTGTAACTCCAAGATGGACGCCCCTCGCTCTGGATCGCTCCCCCTTCCTCACGTACTCCGCCATCACCTCTGACTTGACCCGTCGCTCAAGATAGCTCCCCCTTCCTCACGTACTCTACCATCACCACTGACCAACTGTTATGTTAGGATGTTGTATGCAGTTCGTATGTGTGGCACCCACATTGGCTTCCTCCTTCCTCCCCGTTGAAGCCAGTGAGAATGAAAAAAAGAAAATACTAATCAGATGTAGGAATAGATTACCTCGGGGCGCACACCCCCCTGGAAGAATGTGTTCTGTTATCAGCCATGTTTCCATTCTCCGTATCTAGTGGGTATGCTCGCACGTATACCTGACGCCGCCACGGTCGAATGGTATGTTGTTATCCCCAACTCTTTAGCGAGGTCACAACCTCTCACAACCCGACGAGTCATTGTCGTCGTCAAACCCTTTCTTGTGCACTTCGATGTCGCGCGAGCAACGGCCCCGCCCCCCTCGAAGTTCCTGGAAAAGTTCTCCGTTTTCATCTAGTCGAAGTGCACATCGAAGGGTATGCCTGGAAATCGGATTTCTTCCAGTACGCTTCAAGATATGACCTCGAGAGATGATTCTCTCTCTCTCTCTCTCTCTCTCTCTCTCTCTCTCTCTCTCTCTCTCTCTCTCTCTCTCTCTCTCTCTCTTTCTCTCTCTCTCTCCACCTCTTATTTTGCAGTGATGAAAGTCTCAACATATTTTGTGCGCTCGAGAAATTCCCTCTTTTTTTTTTTCAATCTCATTTCCTCTGAATTTTTTGCATTTTCTGTTCGTGTCTGGAATGCAGCCCCCGACGGTTTCCAGGAGGAAGGCGAGCCATTTGTTTCCTCCGCTCGCATTAATCTTACCTCGTGTGTATTCCCCCAACTTCACGTAATGCTCTAACTTCACGTGTGTTGCTCTTAACTTCATATGTAACACTTTAGCGTGAGATGGATCGCTCTAACTTTGTGTATTGCTCTAAGTTAATGTGTGTGTGTGTGTGTGTGTGTGTGTGTTGCTCTAACTTAATGTGTGTTGCTTTGATTTACTGTGTGTTGCTCTAACTTCATGTGTGTTGCTGTAACTGAACCTCAGAGATGCATTTTGGTTTTTGTTTTCACTCAGTGTGTGTTTTTCTCTCGACTTCCTTAGCCTGTTTTCCTCCCTCGAGTTCGCTCACGTCTTAAGGGGCTTTGTCTTATGCCTGGCCATGATTCTCATGCAACAGTCGGCTCAAACATCTCTCTTGGGGAAACTGCAGGACCTGGCAGGCCCCAAACTGGCGTCTGGCAGGTAGACTGCTCTTTCAGCTCGTCCGTTTGGCAGCACGGTCTTATGGTAATTCGTCCGTCCGGCAGCGAGGTCGTATGGTCATTCGTCCGCCTGGCAGCAAGGTCGTGTGGTAATTCGTCTTGTCTGGCAGTTCGTTCGTCCGGCGGCAAGGTCGTGCGGTAATTCGTCCGCCTGGCAGCACGGTCGCATGGTAATTCGTGTGTCTGGCAGCTCGTCCCTGTGGCAAATAACTCATCCGTCTGGCAGCTCGGGTGAAGAGTGGACGCTGGCGACTGTCCCAAAAATATCGTTTTTTTTTTATGTGTGTTGATTAATCCTCCTCCAGGATGAAGTACATTTTGCTATGAATTACAAAATGAAAATGATGTGAAAATATATGAAAAGAAAGAATACGTTATGAATTCAAAACAAAAATAGCATTTCTGCCTTTAAGTATTATGGTGTATTTTTTTTTTTTCTTTCAACACATCGTTAGTTGTCGTACCCGGGGGAGGCAGGAGAGTCTGTCAGAGAACAAAGGACAGTTTTTGACCGGACGTTCATCATCATATGGCAGGGGAGTTATAAATACTTCACGTTTATTGCCATATATATATATATATATATATATATATATATATATATATATATATATATATATATATATATATATATATATATATATATATGTGTGTGTGTGTGTGTGTGTGTGTATTTACGTAGGTATGTGTTTATAGGGACATGTATGTGTGCATGTGTACTTAAAAAAAAAAATATATATATATATATATATATATATATATATATATATATATATATGTATATATATATATGAAATAAATACCTCCCAGATATCTAAGACGTTGGCAGGCGCCTCGATCGATTAGGAAACTCCCGTGATATACACCTCTGTGAGATGATGACCACGTGGGATGATGTATGAGGAGTATTGATCTACGATGATGAACGGTGGTATGTTGTGAGTAATGATGCGTATATGATGAGTAATGATGGTGTGCATACGATGAGTAATGAGGCCTCACTGTAATACTGACGATGGCTAGGGGTGTTGTGGGGAACCTGTGTCGTAACTTCGCTAACGATAAGCAGGCTTCACTTCAATGAACACGCTACGACCCTTGAACACGACGTTACCAGCTTTGAACACGACGCTACGAGCCTTGAACGCGATGCTACGAGCCTTGAACACGACGTTACGAGCCTTGAACGCGACGTTACGAGCCTTGAATACTACGACCCTTGGACACGACGTTACGAGCCTTAAACACGACGTTACGAGCCTTGAACACTACATTACGACCCTTGAACACGACGTTACGAGCTTTGAACACGACGCTACGAGCCTTGAACACGACGTTACGACCCTTGAACACGACGTTACGACCCTTGAACGCGACGTTACGAGCCTTCAACACGACGTTACGAGCCTTGATCACTACGTTAGGAGCTTTGAACACGACGCTTCGAACATTGAACATTAAAGACACGACCGTCGAACAGGACGGTAGAGTTGACGGACGAGCGTGACGGTACGTCCGCCAGGGACCCCTGGGTACAGTAGCAACAGGGTCGGCTCGCAAGTCCGCGGACGTGTCCCGAATTCGACCCCTGGGGGGCCCAGCGCGCGTTTCGTACCCAAGCCAATTACCGTTGTATGAAACATCTGCTCAACATCCAGTTTCTGTACCGAGACAGCATTGCTCCTCTACCCTCTCCTGTTAGAGAGACATCAGGTGACCTTTGACCCACCGTATTTAACGAAGGAGGTTTAGCCTCATCGAGGATCTACTCTCTTTTCAAAAGAGAGGCCTTCATTACTCTGCTCCTGATTGCAGCGCATAGTATCTTAACCACGGACCCAGTTTGTGTACGAATAGCAATATTTTCGCCATCGGGAAATCAACATGTTTACTCACCGTTCTCGGAACTCGCCGGGAGAGAGAGAGAGAGGGAAGCAATTCATGATGGTATTTACATGGCAGGAAAAAAAAAAAGAAAACTCCGATGGAAAGGGTGATCGTTGCTTGTCCTGAGGTAAGAAACCTTGCACGAGTTAGAAGAGGAGTAACACACTAACCTTCATCGAGAGAAGCAGATGATGAACGAGACTCAAAAACCCTTTTTTTTTTTTTCTCCAAGGTTCTTAGGACTCTGAGAGGTGGTGTTGCCCTCCCTCACCACCACGTAGCACCGAACACCCGTCATATCCGCCAAGGTTCTTAGGAGAGAAGTGGTGTTGCCCTCCCTCACCACCACGTAGCCCCGAATAGCCATCATATCCGCCAAGGTTCTTAGGAGAGAGGTGGTGTTGCCCTCCCTCACCACCACGTAGCACCGAACAGCCTTCAGTTCTTCTTCATATTGCACAAGATTCGTAATTATACACATGCCAGAATAAAGGAAGTTCTTTCCAGGCGTAGGAGGCTGTCCGATCCTTCGTCTCGAAGCTCACAGATTCATCATTTGGTTCATTGTGTTTCACTCGCTCTTCACACGTTCTTCATATGTTCAAGAACCACTTCAGATCAATATCCACGTGAAGAAAAGGATACTGAAGAACACTTGCGTTCACTCCTGATTCGAAGCCCTCCAGACACAAGGTTGCTACACCGCCACACTGGATGTGTCTCTTTGTCTCGAATCAGTTTCGTCTGGTGTGCCACTTGCTGGAGAAACGATCCTCAGTAATGCCACACTCCAGCATGTACCATCAATACAATATTTTTTTATTCCCCCCCCAAAAAAAACCCTCAGTCTGTCGTATTTTTTTTTTTTTTTTGTACTTCACCTGACGCGCGTAACATCCTGGTACTGCGAGATATATGACGCCAGAATGAAAAGACTCGAGTCATCGTGAATGAATCGGCTGTCACCGCCTCACATGCGCTCCGAGTCCTGCAGGTGGTTTCAGAGGTTCAAGAGAACCGAACGGGAGAGTTCCCCCATCCCCACCTGAGGGTGTGTGTGTGTGTGTGTGTGTGTGTGTGTGTGTGTGTGTGTGTGTGTGTGGTTGAGGGGGCGGCCATAACGATTCATCACCTTCACCACGTTCCTAACCCCTCCACCGTGGCCGTAAGGGAGGAGAAGCAAGTGTGGGAGTGACAGAGTAAAAGAGAGATCGAGTGGAGAGAGGACGTTGATGAAGGAGTCTCTTTCTGACGTGTGTGTGTGTGTGTGTGTGTGTGTGTGTGTGTGTGTGTGTGTGACCCTCGCTCACTGAACCACGACCTATGTTGCTGCTCATTATGTCCGAAAAGATCTCTTACATTCGCCTGACTGGTTGACCTTTGCGTTCGTCATGGGATGGGAAAAGTAATCGAGCCAGCCAATCAAGGGGCACTTTCGCCATCAAGATCTAGTGCTTTATGAGACGTTACATTTTACCTGCAGGGGAGTGGAGGAGGTCAACTTGTCCTCAAGAGTTCGAAGGAGTCGGAGGAGGAAGAGAGAAGAGAAAGACCCTTGATCGTGGTATCGCTATATATATACATGAGAAATCTTCTTCGTGGATGGAATGGAAAATCTTTCTCATTCTCCTCGCCTCAGGTTAGAAGACACATGGGTTTGCTAATGGGCGAATCCATCCCCCTTCTACCCCTAGTAAGCGGCAAAGGTTCATTAGAAGGAAGGTTCAAAGCCCACCTGGGGAAAAGGATTAACTCTAATTGGAGGGTTGAAATGAAAGACTTCCAGTATTGACAAGTCTGAGACCAGCCTATGCTGTGTGTGGATATAAACCGTAGACTAAAGTGAATTTGTAAGCTCGACACAACTTCACATTCTGTTATCATGTCGTCCCTTCTATTGCACAATATGTCGAATGAAAAGTAATAGATCTGAAGAATAGATATGGATCTTAATAGATTTGATTAGTATCAAGTAATTCCATAAATCTCTGATAGATCATTGTCAGTTCTTTTGTCAAAGTAAAATCTTTGTCCCAGAATTCGTAGAAAGACAGTAATCCAGATGTGCAGTATTCCTCTGAGCGATATCCTAGGCGTCGAAACAAGGAGAGTAAAGCACAAAGATTTCACCGAGGAATTCGGAGTGTGTGAAAGAATAAAGTTGAGAATTGATATTAATAAAAACAAAAGTAAAGTTATTAGGTTTAGTAGTAGTCACTTTGAGTGTGGGTTTGAATTGAAAAAAAAAAAAGCCTAGAGGAAGAGGAGTGGTTTGGATAACGTGGGAGTGGATGTGATAGCGGAAGGAAATATGGGAGCTGAAGTAAGCCATAGGGTGGGTGAGGGGCGACGCAAAGGCCCTGGGCGTATCAAGGAGTGTGTGGGGAGTGAGGCCACAGGATGTGTGGGCAGAGATAGTTATGTATGAAGGTATCGTCATCCTGTTGTTAGTGATGTATGGATGCGAGGCGTGGGCTCGAATGAAGAGGGACGCAAGACGGGTGGATGTGTTGAGACGTTGGAGGAGAGAGAATATAGAATGTACAGAGACAATCGGCTCAAGGATGCCTTTCCCTTCAAGTCCACGATGCACATTATTTGCACCCCCTCCCCTCATTATGTGAACAGGATGCAGGTTTTTCTCCTCGACTCATCGATGTGCCTTTCCATCTCAGTCTGTTTATCTATCTATCTATCTCTCCATATACACCTATCTATCTATTTAACTATCCACCTATCTCCACTATGAATTATAAAATGAGACGATATAAACTCGAAACCGCCCAGGATGACTTGGAAAAATATATCCAATTCGCCAAGAGGAACAAATATGATAAATGTATTAGAAATTCAAGCTGAGTATCGTCATAATCCAATATAAGGACAAGGGAAAATGTAAAAAGGTTATAGAATAAACAAGAGCAGGAAGAAAGAAAATCCAGAGATGTTAAAAACAACCCACATAAGAGTTCTTGAGACGTAGAAGACAAATGAAAAAAAAAAAAGGTCAACGCTATAAATGAGACCATTAGAAAACGTAACGTGGTTGAGTGATTGAAGACGACCAGGAAATGACCTTCGTATCTAAATGAGACTATTAGAAAACGTAACGTGGTTGAGTGATTGAAGACGACCAGGGAATGACCTTCGTATCTAAATAAGTCCTTCAACTCTGTACACACACACACACACACACACACACACACACACACACACACACACACACACACACAGTTGAAAGGAAAACGCGCACACTGGTCAAACAGTGGTAAGGTTTGATGACGAGGAATTAAAGGTCGGGGAAATTCAGAGTTATCGAGTGATAGAAACTCAAACAGATGGACTGGCCGTGATGGTCCGAAAGTTTGTTTTTTTTTTTCTATGATGGAGCTCAGATGACAGACCATGTCCCCCGTAACGAAAATATTGATCGTACTGTTAACGGACTGTTAAGGGACTGTTAACGGAAGGTAGGGTGTACCTGTTGACGGGAAACGGCGGATGTCACCACCTGTATGCAAGAAGGTGAGGGATGTGCCTTGAAGATGCATATGTATATGAAACACGATAAGTTCCCAGGTGCACTTTCGTGTGATGATCACATTGCAGAAGTGCACTTTCGTGTGATGATCACATTGCAGAAGTGCACTTTCGTGTGATGATCACATTGCAGAAGTGCGCTTGGGAACTTATCGTGTTTCATTTTTTTTTTTGCGCGCATATATTAGATTACGCGCACCGCTCTGACCTCCTGTGTGTGTGTGTGTGTGTGTGTGTGTGTGTGTGTTACCGGACTTCGCCCACATGAGGTTACCTGCATGAGGTCATCTTTGACCGAGCTGTACCATTCGGAGTACACAGTCTCATCAGAAAACTTCCCATTCCAACGGAATCCATACTTCCCTGCATCTAGAAGTAGCGCGCATCCATTGCAATTAAAGAAAAAAAGAAAAAACTTCAAGATTCTATTTCATTTAGATATTTTATGATTCGCAGAGAGAGAGAGAGAGAGAGAGAGAGAGAGAGAGAGAGAGAGAGAGAGAGAGAGAGAGAGAGAGAGAGAATGTGGTATATCTGACTTTCTCGAGGCCAGTCCATACGTAAGGAAAGAAGAGAGAGAGAGAGAGAGAGAGAGAGAGAGAGAGAGAGAGAGAGAGAGAGAGAGAGAGAGAGAGAGAGAGAGAGAGAATATGGGTGACTGAAATGGCGTCAGTGATGTAAGAAAAAAAAAAGAATTGTTTCAGATGGTCATGAAAAGCACGAAGGACTGTGACAGTGGTATGAAGATTGGTAAATCGAAAACAGAAGATGAGGGCGGACAGAAACTACAGAAAACGCGAGTATGTTGGAGTGTGGGAATTTAGATAGATAACACTGAGTGCTTAAACCATCAATAGATGGGGAAAGTGTGCCCCCCCCCCCCCCCCCACAACAAAAAGTATAAAGATTAAAAGAAAGGAAACATTTAGAACCATTTGAGGAAAGAAAAAAAGAATACGGGGAATACTACCAGCGAAAGAAGTAGGGAGAGGGAAAGGAAGAAAATATTCGAAGGCGAAGAAGTTGACTAGAACTGATATTGCAAGTCGCTGGTCATGCGAGTCTTGCTTGCGTCTACAGTAAGCCAAGGGAGCAGCGGGAGCAGTAGCAGCAGCAGCAGTAGCCTCCTAGCCTGGGTTGAACTGGAGCCACAACGATGGCAACACTCACTCACTCACTCGAGCTTGCATTCTGGGGCGGAGGATTAGTGGTTTTTTTCACGGATTTGGCGGGAAATTTCCGCGTGGAAAACTGCGGCTTTCAGGTGGGCGCGGGTTGGATCTGAACGCGATTAAGAGCCAGCGCTCGTGACCGTAACGTTCGCTGGATTGTAACGACGCTGGATTCCAAGGAGATAGAACTGGACTTTGGAAGAGAAATTGGCTGGATATCCGCTCTGGAAGGGATGGGTTCGAGAGATGACGTATTGCCTGAAGGAGAGTGCCAGGCGGAGGAGGAGGAGGAGGAGGAGGAGGACTTCTCTGCTGACTGGAACAGATCGAGTAGATGATCGCCGATAGCAACACCTTCAGCGTCGAGGACGAAAGTTCCAAGCATCCTTGATGTTGTCGCGAGATCCATTTGTCTAACTCGGGTGTTAAAAGAGGTTTGCTTGCCTCTGGTTCTCGAGTGTCTGTGGTATAATGTACGTGAGCCTGAGGGCCCTGTGATCCGTGTAGGGAGAGGAGCGAGGTACTCCTTGGCGGTTGGAAACTAACAGCAGGGAAGTTGGGGCGACGAGATGGCTGGAGTGTGAGGACGAGTTGACTAGTCGGCTGGTGTGGGCGAGAGCTATACGAGGGAACTGGAGTGTGAAAGTTGGAAGATAAGGAGAGGGAGTCGAGAGTTCAACAGAGGTGGGCAGTATGAGACGCCGGCCTACCCTTCCCCTGGGAAGCGGACGAGTTGACGACGCCTCCTTAGGAAGTTTGCAGCCCACGGCGGGAGACCGTCTCCACAGCCCATGGTTGATGATGGCTGTAGCACTTTTGCTATACATGTCAAAAAAAAGAAAAAAAATGATTTCGCACATGCGTCATGGCCGTGGAGTCTCGGGAGACAGAGACCAAAATGAATGATACTAAGAAAATAAGTCAGACCGGGATTTGCAAATGAGGGAATTCCTCCACAAACTTGACACGTTCACGAGACAAGACGTGACAATCGGCAGGCAAATCGAAAAGTCTGCCAAGAGATAGTGAGTGGAAGCGACGCTCTGGAATAAAAATGAGAACTCCAGAACTCTCGCAGAAGTTCGGGAGACACGAGGGGGCTTCCTGTCACATCCTGGTTATAAGATATTTACGTATCTTTACCTCGTTGATTATATGTTTTTAGATTTGTTAACAACCTGTACATGAGACAGTGGCCTCCCCTCCTCCCACTCCTGTCTTCTCCTCCCCATGTACTCCCACGTATTACGAGATCAGCCTCTTGGTTTGAAGAAGGGATTCCAAAAATTTTCCTACCCCTACCTAGCCTCAGGGTAGGTTTCCACGCAGGACTCGAAGTCAACAAATATTTTGTCTGTCGAAGTTCCCACCAACTTCCACGTGTCCTCGAAAGAGACGAAACGTGGAGCCACAGAGGAGGATGGGTCAGTGTAGGTTATTGGGCTGTGACAGGGGGTGAGAGAGAGAGAGAGAGAGAGAGAGAGAGAGAGAGAGAGAGAGAGAGAGAGAGAGAGAGAGAGAGAGGTGCTTGCTGAGGTTATCAGACGGGAAGAGATTTGACAAAGACAACGGGGTTGAGAGAGGCTGATGTAACTGGGTCTCAGGGAGGAGCAAGGAGGAGGGAGATATATTGGAAGAGAAAAGGACTCAGGCTGAGGAAGCTGCAGGAGGCTGGCTGAGAAGGTAAGGTTATGAGAGTGTAGGGGCGGTGGAGGTGGCTGACAGTGATTGTAGGGGGAGGCGGACAGAGGTTGTGGGATAAGCTGGTATTGGGTATGGAAATAGAAGGGTGCTGATAGGAGTTATGGAAGCTGGGAAGACAGACAGGGCGTGTGGAGGTGGGGGTGGGGTGAGGGAGAGCTGACAGGGGTTGTGGAGGTGGGGGAAAGTTGACTGGGGTTGTTAAGGTAGGGGAAAAGCTGACAGGGGTTGTGGAAGTGGGGTTGTGAAGGTAGGGGAAAAGCTGACAGGGGTTGTGGAGGTGGGGGAAAGTTGACAGGGGTTGTGAAGGTAGGGGAAAAGCTGACAGGGGTTGTGGAGGTGGGGTGGGGTGGGGGGAGCTGACAGGGGTTGTGGAAGTGGGGGAAAGTTGATAGGGGTTGTGAAGGTAGGGGAAAAGCTGACAGGGGTTGTGGAGGTGGGAGAAAGCTGGCAAGGGTTGTGGGAGTGGGGAAAGTTGACAGGGGTTATGGAGGTGGGGAGAAAAGCTGACAGGGGTTGTGGAGGTGGTAGGAGGCCGACGGGTTGTAAAGGTAGGAGGAACCTGGCAAGAGTTATTTGAGGTGGGGGAGGCTGGACGTGGTTGAAGAGGTAGCGAAGATTAACAGTAGTTGTGTAGTTGGGTGGGTTGTGGAAGGGGGGAGGGTAGTTTAAGTTAACAGGGGTTATGGAGGTGGAGAAGGCTGAGAAGGGTTGATAGGGGCAGTAGAAGCATGGTGGGTAGGGACAGACAGGGGTCGTGGGGAGGCTAACAAACAAGACGTTGGTCTGCGCGTCAAACCCCCTGCGGGAAGAAAAGTCCCACACACCGGGAGTCGAGAACACGGCAACACACCCAACACGCACCGTGTCTGAGGCTCTACTGCCGACCCACCGCTGTACCTGCTGCAACCACCCCGCTGCCTGGCGTGCGGATGCTTCCCCCCCCCCCCCCCCCATCTCTCTCTCTCTCTCTCTCTCTCTCTCTCTCTCTCTCTCTCTCTCTCTCTCTCTCTCTCTCTCTCTACATTTAGCCTCTGTCAAGCGTGTCAGGAGTTATGATTACTACATTGTATCTCTGTTGTCATATACCAGGAGGCATGACCCCCAGTTTCATGTCTGTATTCTAGTATTTGACTTTGGTATCTGGAGCTTTACTTATAATATTGACAATAATAATTAGTAATGATAATAATAATGATAATGATAATAATTAATATTTATATCAATAATAATTATAGGATAGAACGAAGTAAATCGAAGTGGTATACAGGGCGCGACGTGTTGTCAGTGGGCTGAACCAGGACATTTGCAGTGATCAAGGAATGGTGTGTTGGCCTTTTGAAGTTGTTTCGATGCATTATATATGACTGCCGGAGAATGGATGTGCACCAATGAGGCCGTTTCTGTATCTGTTCCTGGCGCCTGGCGAAAAAAAAAACATGAAAAGATAACACTAAAAGCTCTGATATTACTCTTGCAACGTGCTATGACAGAGAGCCAAAAAGGGGACACGTTCAGTCTAAAAACGCATACATCCCGTGGTATAATAGAACCGACATTCCTTGAATTCACTTTTATGGAAGGGGGAATGAGGACAAGCCAGGGGTGAGGATAGTCGGGATGACGAGAGAGTTGCCATGGGTGAGGAGAGAGAGAGAGAGAGAGAGAGAGAGAGAGAGAGAGAGAGAGAGAGAGAGAGAGAGAGAGAGAGTCAGAGCCAGGTGTGAGGAGATGAGCACACGGGAACAGGAGGGAACCAGGGCTGAGCTTAGACAATGGAGGTAGAGGGGAGAGGTGTGAAGTGTCTAGCGAGGGTTGGAAACTCCCTCCTATTTGGACCCATCAACTCATCGTTGAATCGGCCAGATTTTTTTTTCTCTCCAAACGGTTTCAAACACTTCACAGTCACCTGTGGCCGTGTGAGTCACCATGGCATGTGTAACCAGTTTACCATCACCAGAGACATCTGGAGATGATGACACAAATGCATATAGGATGTAAATATAGGTGATGTGATATTGACATGGTATTCGACAGCTATATAGGTACTGATATAAAACATGACAAACTCTTAGATTCTTAATCAGTCATCGAGTAGTATTCGATTGTACTGGCACATATGCCAACACAAATAGTGCTTTTGTTTCAGCTGTAGTCTGCATGGCTTTTATGGTTTACGAGAAATTAGATCAAATGTGTGATGGATCCGCGAAAGTCAGACACCATGTTGTGTGTTTATTTAATGATCTGTTTTTCGTTCATTTCTTATTATATTCGATATAATGATTCAGGGCCACGATGAATTGCAAAGAACTTTTTTCCGCTTAAATTTGAGCATATGTTGTCAAAGAAAAAAGAATTCTTAAATTTGAGCATTTGTTGTCAAAAAAATCACTTAAATTTGAGTATATGTTGTCAAAAAATAATCACGTAAATTTGAGCATATGTTGTCAAAAATTCACGTAAATTTGAGCTTATGTTGTTAAAAAGGATCACTTAAATTTGAGCATATGTTGTAAGAAAAAAATCACTTAAATTTGAGCATGTCAAAAAATCACGTAAATTTGAGCATATGATGTTAAAAAAAGATCACTTGAATTTGAGCATATATTTTCAAAAACAAGTCGCTTAAATTTGAGCATATGTTGTCAGAAAAAAAAATAAATCACCTAAGTTTGAGCATATGTTGTCAAAGAACTAATTCAGAATAACATGTAAGGGTCACTGAGGAGAAATGGTCTTCTCTTCGGACGTACAGGAAAACGTTTGACTTGGGGAAAGATTTCCACTCGGCCACGAACGTACTAAGGATTGACGGGGTTAAACAGCGGCGTTACTACGTCTCGCTGCTTCCTCTCCACACAAACTCTCCCGTCAACATTCGACACCATCTGTTTACACGTCGTACATCATGGGTTATGCACAGTGATGGATGGCATGGCGGCTTCCATCAACCCATCCATCACTTCTCCAGTTTTCACTGTTTCCTTGCGCCGCAAAGTGAGAAAGGGTTTGATGAAAAAATGAAAAAAAAAAAATGGTAGTGTTAGATGAAGACATATCGTACAGATAGTGAAAACCCGAACAAATCCTATCCTAGCCTATATAGGGTAGGTTAGGTTACGCTAAACTATCCTAGGCTAAGCTAGGTTAGGTTAGGTTACGCTAAACTATCCTAGGCTAAGCTAGGGTAGGGTAGGTTACGCTAAACTATCCTAGGCTAAGCTAGGTTAGGTTAGGTTACGCTAAACTATCCTAGGCTAAGCTAGGTTAGGTTAGGTTACGCTAAACTATCCTAGGCTAAGCTAGGATAGGTTAGGTTACGCTAAACTATCCTAGGCTAAGCTAGGGTAGGGTAGGTTACGCTAAACTATCCTAGGCTAAGCTAGGTTAGGTTAGGTTACGCTAAACTATCCTAGGCTAAGCTAGCTTAGGTTGAATTGAACAATCGGGTCTCATCTTTCGCGGACAGGGGACTGCGTCAGTCATTATGCACGAACGCGTGGCGTCGTGTCATCTTTCGTGGACAGAGGACCGCGTCAGTCATTATGCACGAACGCGTGGCGTCGTGTCATCTTAGGTGGACAGGGGACTGCGTCAGTCATTATGCACGAACGCGTGGCGTCGTGTCATCTTAGGTGGACAGGGGACTGCGTCAGTCATTATGCACGAACGCGCGACGTCGTGGAGCTATGCCGGGAAAACGTTTCCTTCGTGGCGACGCTTCTACATTCAAATAATTTACACTGAACCGACATCGAGCAGGAGGCACAGTTTGGGGTCCCAAAATCTAAGCCGTTTACCACAAGGAACACTTACCCCTCTCACACGTAGGACACATGTTGATATATTTATGTTTTTGGTCGCATTAGAATGGCCCAACAGATTCTCTGCAAGGCAATAGATGATACGCGATGAATCGTAATAAATTCGAGGACCTCCCGACACACTTTCGTGGTTGTCAGGAACAAGGAGCAAAGCAGGTGATATTCTGTAGCCTTGAAAAAACCCATTTTACACATATTTTGCGTCAGCAGAATGTCAGAACTATGAGATAATTGAATCGAAATGCTTATCAGTGCCGATAATTGTTAGTTAAACATTCATTAGCTCTTATGTGACAGTAAAAGACAGCTCCGGTGACTTTCTTTCAGAGTATGTTTTCCTGGAGAGCAACTTTCTTGCAATAAGATATTGAATCTGGAAACAGGCTGAGCTTATCTGTTTTTCCGTGAAATTTCATCTTATTTTCTTTCCTTCAGTATTTTCTATTTTCTTTCGTACATAAAGCCGAGAAGTCGAATATTAAGATGGCATAAGGAAAGTGAAGTATCACCGCTACTTTTAAGTGGATAAACATTATGTTAAGACGTGAAATTTATTTTTTTGTAGGCTATGATCTCTGAATGTACTGCAATGTACAGTTAGGCGGCTTTGAAGGAATTTATTTAGTTACCCCAAACATCACATTTTTCTACTGTATTGATGTGGTACAGAAAACAGTATTTTAACAATAACTATTCTAAATATAAGGTGCCTCCGTTGTCATCAATATTATTCCGTTTCTATATTGACTTAACAGTTCTCAATTTTATAAGTATTTTATGAACTATTTGAGATTAAAGTCAAGTACTCTTCGAAGAGTATTCAGTAAGCCAACTTGACTAGTATTTTTTTTATATAGTTTACTTTGGTGGTCTTCACACATTGGACTTGAAATGGAATACTATTGATCGATAAACTATATATATATATATATATATATATATATATATATATATATATATATATATATATATATATATATATCATAACGTTTAATCTTGGAAATACCCACGTTCAACAGATCTTTTGTCTCTTAAGAAACTGGGAATTATGTTCAGATATCGAAAATATGGAGAACTAATCACACATAAGAAGTTTTGTGATGATAACTGATCGTCCCATTAATCTACGATTATTACCACCCATCCCTTTTTATTTCTTCTTCTTCTTTCTTTCCGGTCCAAAGATGATTAATAGTTTACGTTCATTAACCTCCTGGTTGATTGATATTTCTAGTTTTTGTGTCACCCAGTTTTTCGATTTAGTCCAGCAGCAGTGTTGATTCGTCAGCCTCCGTGTCTCTGACCAGTATCTCTCCTTTTTAGTTCGCGCTTACCCAGAATGCACCGCGCTCTTTTTAACGTCTCGTCCGCCTGAATGCACTGCACCTTTTTTTTTTTTTTTTTTTAAACGTTTCACCCGCCTGACCGTAGGATTTCGCCTTCGTTCCTTCTCCTGCAGTGGCGACTGCTCTCTCTCTACAGGTTCATTTCATTTCCTGTGTACTTATGTTCCAGCGTGCCCAGGTCCCTCGTCCCGCTGGCTCACTCAACACGCTCTCGAGTCTGTTGATGAGCCCCAGACACTGCTACTGTTCCTCCTTCCCTGTACATTGTTCCCTCTGCTATGGGCATTAATTTTTTTTCCCTCGTTCAACAGCCACCAGGACATGTGGATCAGACTCTTTTGACGGTTTCTTTCTTTTTTTTTTTTTTTTGCTCTTCAGTCATTCTCCCTTCATTCGCGTAATCATTTACCTTCTGAACACCTTAGACTGACTTCGTTCTGCGTTCGAGCACTTTGGCTACATTCTTCCACCCGTAACTTCATTTTGTATCTGATGACACCTTTCTTCGAATTTGATTTTAACTTCTCGATTCCTCTATCTCCCTCGTTCAGCAGTGTTAACTATGGTCCTGCCCTTCAATAATTCCCCCAGCCTTATGGTCTTTGTTGATTCAGTCGTAATTTACCTCCCCAGACCTCCATCCCTCCCTCATTGCTAATTCTCCACCGTGTCAGGATCCAGGTGTTGTGTGTGTGTGTCTGCGTGTGTGTGTGGGTATAGGCCGACTGCCTCTCCCAGGATTCGACTCCTTGCGGGTCGCTTGGCTTCACCCACCAGAAAAACCCCGACCCCTTAGGGTCAAGTCAAAGGGTCATACCACCTCCCCAAACGGTCAGGACCGTCTCGTACCAAGGGTCGTACCCTGGTGATCAGTGTCCTCGTCACAGAACGAGGGTTGGGCGAGTGTGTGCACTGTCGACGACGACGGAGTAAAAGAGAGAAAAAATTAAAGTCATCATCTTTAGTGTAAAATCTTTATTACTGACGACAGACCTACTGTGTACACGTAGCTACGCTGTGCTGGAGAGAGTAGAAGCTTCCTTCATGATGATGATGATAATGATGGTCAGACGTGCATTACAATCATCCATTCACATGGTAGACAGCGGGTCATCACTCGCACACACACACACACACACACACACACACACACACACACACACACACACACAAGTATATATAAAGATTTTTGATTGCAACATGGCCAGTCTCAGTGTCGAATTATCTCAACTGAAGACAGAAGCGGAATTAGAGACGTATGGTACTTTGTGTCGTGATGGGGAGGGCCGAGTGAGGATTTGTGTGGGTGATTTGAATCAAGTGAGAAAGGGAAGTAGTTTAAGCCAAGGTAGAAGGATGAGGTGAGACAGTGAGGAAATGATTCATAGAATCGAAGCTTCGAATGTTATCCTGTCGTGGCAACGTGGTGTACAGATAGCAGAGCTGAGGAGCTTATGAAAGTGATCCCACGAAGGGGGGTCTAGAGGCCTCTAACGTCGGGTGGGGGCGTTCAGAACACTAACCCTTGGACGAGCGTCAGAGGTCTCCAGCGTTAGCAGAGGGCAGAGCGTTCGGAGCTTCGGATTCAACTGAGAGGTGTCGGAAGATTATCTTGTTGTCATGAATGTTTTCTTTTGCCATTCCTTAAAGGCTTGATGGAGAATGAACGTGCCCCCACCCCTTCCCTCAGTTGCAAGTCGACCACAGTTTGGGTGGATGAAAATAGAGTAATGTGACAGACAAGACAGTATGTGTTCAGTAGATGTTCATGACGTATGTAGAAATATAGGAAGATACTCGTGATTGTGATATTTATTAGATCATAATCCTTGAATGTACTAAGTAATATAAGTTGCCAACGTAACTCGACTCGAAGAAGGTAATTAAGATGGTAATATGACTACACTCTGAGAATAAAGGATAAGACCCGACGTGGCAAAAGCACAGGAAAGGAGTAAAACCTCTTTAAAAAACAAAACTCATATCTTACAAGCAATCACACTCCACAAGACGAGCGAGTAGCAGCATGTGATCATGATACTTCGCCCCAGACGTGATGTCCAGGTCGACCAAGAGTGCAACGGGGGACCTTGGAAGGGGACGAGGACGAGGTGTTCTCCCTGGTTGACATCCCACGGCTCTGAGCTTCCCCTCCGAGTGGTGCAGGAGGATCTAAGTAGGTCTTCACCTTCCTCAGTGTACGAGAGATGGTACAGTCGTCATTCAGTCCGCGCCTGCGCGAGGATGGACCCCTGCGTTACAGACGTGCGCGGGGCCTTATGGGATAACGAACACTGTGCGAATGATGCTCCAGGAAGCGACGCTGCAAGGAGGGGAGGGATGACAGTAGAACCAATGTGGTGTGACTTGCCTCCACCAAATGACTCTTAATGTGACCTGTATACAGTGTTGTAGCCCTGTGGCACCGTGGAGATAAAAAGTCCTCATATATCCTCTACTGTGGGTGTATGTCACGTCATGTCAGACATGAGTGGTCATGTGGAAACATGACACAGGAGGAGGCTGCGTTACCCCGCTGGCCCAGAGCACCGCAACGACATCGAACGAACACGAAAAATATGACAAGTTCCAAACGCACGTCTTTCGTAAGGCTTTGAACAGCAGCTCTAACGGGTGTCCTGGAGTTGACCCCATCGTCTCCTGTCTTACCGGTGTTACTTGTTTACCCTGGCTTCACTGGAGATCATCATCCCATCGCGCTGGTGTCCCCCCATTCATCCCTGGCACACCTCGAGGATGTGAGTGATAGCTGACACAAGGCGAGACGAAACGTCTGGGGCGCTGCACACACGAGAGGAGAGAGTCTTGCAAAGGCAGGCTGACAGATGAGACGGCTCGTCACCTGTCTACTGTAACGTCAGAATCTTCTGCTAGACAGTAAGGATCGTTGACGGATATTAGAAAACTTTTTCGTTGATTTTGTCAGTCAGACGACTTAATGTTGTATCGAAACAAAGTATTTTATCTTAACATTTGCATTATGAGAGCCATGCGGATTACGACCCGTGACTGTACACTGTATATTGTATTTCTGCATGACCCTTGAGCATGGCGGTACGACCCTTGGACATGACGGTGCGACCCCTTGAGCATGACGGTACGACCTTTGAGCATGACGGTACGACCCTTGAGCATGACGGTACGGCCCTTGGACATGACGGTACGATCCCTTGAGCATGACGGTACGATCCCTTGAGCATGACGGTACGATCCCTTGAGCATGACGGTACGGCCCTTGGACATGACGCTACGACCCCTTGAGCATGACGCTACGACCCTTGGACATGACGCTACGACCCCTTGAGCATGACGCTACGACCCTTGGACATGACGGTACGACCCTTGAGCACGACGGTACAACACCTGCCTATGTGGGCTGGGTCTTTGAACCTGGTCCTTATCTAGACATTTACATATCTCAAGGAAATTTGCTTCTTCCAGTGCTTTCAACCTCGGTGCCTCTTTCTCCAAGGGTCCCCTGGGGCTCTAACCCATGGATAACACACACACACCTCTTCCCCTATCCAAGGGCTCTTACAGGTCCAAAGCTGCGCTACACTCAATAGTAGGGCGAGGATGGATTGTTTGGAAGCGAGAGGTTCTATGACGCGACTTTACTCTTTCTCTCTCATCACCTGACGATGATACAGTCTGACCAAAGGTGACACTTCGCCAGTGGTGTAACCTGAGGCAGGTGGAGAGAGGCAACACCTGTGTATATGTATATCCATGTATGTAAATATGTATATACGTATGTATGCATGAATACAGTTGCCGGAACGCTTCTAAATACTTCGCCCATCATTTCCTTTGCAGTTTCTCTCCAATATCTCTCGTTCTCTCCTTTTTCTTTCTCTACAGCCTTACTTCATGTGTTACTCAAGTGTGTACACTTTGCTGTGAATGCTGCGTGTCTGTACGTTGTCAGTTCGGTGTAGCCTGTACCACCGTCTACGCTCCTCTGTATACCCTGGTAAGCTTCCAGTCTATCATCTCTAGTCTGCTGTGTTGACTAACATCTCCATTTTACTTCTCCCTGGCGTCAGACGCGTCTGCCGTCTACGCTGCCAGGATCTGTCCACCGCTCCAATACATATGTCTCACTTCTGCCTTTCACCTCCACGTCTGGTATTCTGTTAACTCTTGTCTCGTCCCCACATGTACACACAACCGTGTGCAGTTCCCTTTACAGCTGTCTACGCAGTATCCATTTATCACCGAGTGGGCGCTCCCTGCAGTGAATTTCCCGACACGGGGTCGTCCCTGCGTAACTATAGCCTCTCGTACAAGCAATTTATATATATATATATATATATATATATATATATATATATATATATATATATATATATATATATATCGTAGGGTTTTTTTTCTTTTATTTCAGTAAGATGTCTGTGAAGTTTTATTCATGCATGTTACCCTGATAATGACGACACAGTATCATAAACACACAATACTAATCTAAGTACTTCCCTTCCTCCCATTAATCACCTCCTAACCCAAAGAGAAACCCTCATAGAATCAATAGAATCATTATCGAATAGAATCAATAGAATCATTATCGAATAGGGATTGGGGAGTAGAGAATAGGGAGTAAGGATTTTCCAAGAAGAAAAAAAAAGAATTTGAGCCATGTAGGTCAAAACTACGACATACAAATCTCATAATCATGAGTGGAAGTCATCCTCAGAAGAATATATGAGTGAGATGATGAGTTACACGAGACTGCTATAGTGTAAATACACCTCAATAGGCCAAGGAGAATGAGTCGTTGCTATCGGAGTGAAGAATAGGAGTCTGGTAGCTGGATGTATTTTCTACCTAATTAGGAATGAGACGTATAGATATTCCATACAGAACAAGTTAAGCTCTACTTCAGATGAAATGTTCTTTATATATATATATATATATATATATATATATATATATATATATATATATATATATATATATATATATATATATATATATATATATATATATATATATTTACACAGAGATAAAGTAGATGTTATGAATATCTGCTTATATATATATATATATATATATATATATATATATATATATATATATTGTTTGTGTGAGTCTGAAGAAAACATTCAAGGACATACAAATTTGTATACAAACATCAGGATAATGTACGATCCAACATCGATATATTCACAGTTGATTCATTGTGTGAGATGATTTCGGTAGACCGACCATTTGGGAAATTGTGTTTTAGAACTATTTTCTAAAAGTTGCTTTTTCACAGAATTCAGACCTCTTAACACCTGGTCATATATCGTATATAATTTTAAACCCTTTTTAAACCCTTCAGAAAGGCTTAAAACCTTTCGAAAAAAAGCTTTAAACCCTTTCAGAAGGCTTCAAACCTTTCACAAAAGCTTCAAACCCTTTGCAAAGGCTTTTAAACCCTTCGTAAAGGCTTTAAAACCTTTCGGAAAGGGTTCAACTCCTTAACAAAGGCTATAAACCCGGAAATGAGCAAGATAGTACCTTTCTCATTGGTGGGTGAAGATTGTGGACTATCGTGGAACGGGCATATCCAAGGGAGTCGTACTTAATGAGTTTATTAGTTCATACTAATTGATCCGGACGAGAGCTGAGGAGTCGCATGGGTTCTGTGGAGTTCAAAGGCGTCGAATTTCGAGTTAGGGAAAACTAGACCAAAATATGAGGATTTGTAGATAAATAAACCTAGAAGGGATGGGCCTGGTATGGGAAAAAAGAAAATGGATACGTTGTTTGCAAGGTAAAAAGAAAAGGGGAGAAAGAAAATGGATAGGTTGCTTGCAAGGTAAAAAAGAAAAAGGGAGAAAGAAAATGGATAGGTTGCATGCAAGGTAGAACTGTGGAAGATCCATTTTGAGGCAGTTGTCCACAAGTGCCTCTTGACGTATCTGAATGAAAGTTGACAGTATATCTGGCCACCGCTACCCCACACACCATCCCTGAGAGAAAGAGAGAGAGAGAGAGAGAGAGAGAGAGAGAGAGAGAGAGAGAGAGAGAGAGAGAGACTACTGCTGGAAGGCGATGTTGACTGAGGGTAATTTGACAAGGTGTGGTTCGGTAGAGACTCTGTTGACCACAGCTTGACAACGGACGTCGTGACAGCTGATCGCTCCGCTTCCAACACAGATCACTCGAGTGGTAAGTAATTCATGTGGTTAAAGAAAGTATTTATCGTCACAAAACGATAATACGGAAGATTAAACACAGCAGACGATTTTTAAGTATTATTTGCTCATGGTGGGGCAGGGTTAAGGCTGGGTTGGTAGGCAAGCTAGAGGCTACGTTGGCGGGCGGGGTAGAGCTTGGGCTGATGGTCGGGGACTGTAGATGGGTAGATAGATGATGGGCGAGGGAGGATAGTCAGTAACCTGAGTGCCTGCCTCCCTCCCTCCCTGCCTGCTTGCCGGCCGTCCTCATCAGCACAATATCACGGGAACCATTCACAGTGTCAGATCAGCCAGGGTCGCTGGTCTCCTAAAACCATGTGTCAAGAAGACATTGAAGTTATCTAGCACTGAAGTTGTTGACGTACGTATTGAGTTAGAATTTCCGCCAGTGTCCCTACTCTTGCAACTCTAAGCTCCTGGTATACAAACTGACTTAAATAGAATAGAATATATATATATATATATATATATATATATATATATATATATATATATATATATATATATATATTTACGAGTCCCGTGGGATATTCGCCTGCGGACTCATGAGTAAATACCGCGAGTAATGAAGGTGTGCGACTCAAGCGAAGTCCAGATAAACACCATCGGTGATAAAGACGCGATAGACGTTGCAAGGAGGAAGATACTGAGATGAGGAGAGAAGGGACGTGACTGTAAGCACTGACATGGACAGAGAGAAAAGCGACGCAATAAGTCTCAAATAAAGGGTGACGCTCAGTGTAAGTAGTCACTTGACGTTTCTCATCACAACGACGAAGAAAATCTATTATAAAAAAAAGTGTATACACATTTCAGGCCCACCAAAACATGCGCATAATCCGTCATTCATTCATTGTTCGTAGAATTCTCTCCTCCTAACCTGTTTACCACATCTCGTGGAAGTTGATCTATCAACGTCTAAGAACTGGCGGCAGCTAAAGTGAACGTCTTTGTTCTGCAAGACCTCGCTTGAAGAACACATGTTCACTGGGCTATGGGATATCTCGTGAAACGATGCTACAATCATTTTACGTTTGATACGAGCTCTCTGGTGGTCAAGCAGAGCCGACAGAGCAAGTCTTCGTCTTCAGTTTACCGTAGCCATCCCGATGGTATGATTTATGTAAGCCTCCCCTAAAAAGCCCGGGATAAACCCTTACAGATGACGGCACAAGCGCTAGTTGGGTGTAACGGACACATCGTAACGATATCGGAAGTAAAAGAGGGACACAGACGTGACCTGAGTTCGATATACCGATGAAGAATGATTGAGGCCTTTGTTCATTTCCGTCTGTAATCTTCCCCACCAAAGGAAAGGACGTATCAAGGGAGAGACTTAAGAGCGTCGAAAGCTGAAGTTCTACTGCGTCTTCGTGAGCAGTTCATGGAAGGCTGGAACGCCACATTGCTTACTCCATCGGGTTGGATCACTTCTCAACGAAGCGCGTCCAAGAGCTTCAGGAACCGAGTCGCGTTCGCGTAAGACACCTCCAGGAGAACCTTCAGGGGATCTGGGAGTTCAAATGCTTCCCTTGGGGTCTCGGCTTCGTTGATGGCTTGAGTCCTCACACCACAGAGAGAAAGAGAGAGAGTCCTGGAACTCCAGCGGGGATGAAGAGTAACCGCTGAGTCCTAGAATCCCATTTAGTGTTCTTGGGGGTCAGTGTGCGTCGGACTGTTGGGGCTCCAGGCGAGTGAGGCGTCAGGAAGATCGTTGGTCAGTCGTGTGCGCTACACCACCACCACCACCACCACAGCGATCTGGAAATCAGGGAATCGCGTTAGTGAGGAAAACATAGACGTTTAATATCGTCGTTTAAATGAGAGTTTAACGTTAACATTTAACTCCTTAACATCATTGTTTAACTCGATGTTTAACTCTTCAACATCGATGTTTGACTTATCATTTAACATCAGAGTTTAACATTAAGATCTTTGTTAAGATGCGTGTTTAATTCGTCACTTTCAGGACCAAGAAACAGAAGGCTTTCCTTATGAAGGCGATCAACACTGGGTCTTTTAGCTGGAAATGCCCCTGTAATTTTAGTGGACTTACGATGGACTGAGAGAGTTAATTGATGTAAATGACGGTAAATTCCTAAAGAAAAAAAGATTTGGCTCAAGCAATGGATCAGTCTTATTGTAAATATTCTAGTCTTTTATTCTTACCAAAAATCCTACGTATTGATTAAAGGCATAGTTATTATGGGATCTAAGTAATACTGAAATTAGTTGAGAAATGTGATTTTAAGTTTTGCTTGCATACAAGTGTGTTACATTTCCGTATAGCCTGATCAATATTCACGAAGGAAATGCACACCTGTGACATTGAGGATACTGTGTGTGTGTGTGTGTGTGTGTGTGTGTGTATGTGTGTGTGTGTGCCTCTGTCTGTCTGTCACTCTGTCTGTGAAGGAAAGTAGTCGCTGGTTAGTAAGCAAGGTGTTAGTCTAGAAGACCTCGAATGACAAGCATACGGAAAGAAACATTCATTCAAGGTACTTTTATATGACGAAATTTTTGCCATGAGGAGGTAGGGCAAGCGCGTAGCGCCTACCGCGAGAAAATGTAGTGCTGTGAATGACGCGTCGTGTGAGTTACGTGTTGTCATGTGTTATTATGTTTGAGTTGTGGGAGACCTTGGCGTGTTTGTGGACTGAGAGCCAGCAGCCCAGATGTGGGTAAGGTAGAAAGAACAGACAGCAGCGTGGGATAAAGGATTAACACCCGACAGCCACCGAAGGGCTGGCTCAGCAAGCCCTCCCGATACGCGGGTGGATAGTACCGGTAATAGAATATATATACACCTTTGCGTGGTCGGTGGCTGGCTACCACCTAGGAGAGAGAGAGAGAGAGAGAGAGAGAGAGAGAGAGAGAGAGAGAGAGAGAGAGAGAGAGAGAGAGAGAGCATCACCCCGTAGCGTCGTCCCAGCGAAGGCTCGTCCATCACTCTCTGATAAACGTCTCTTTACCATTCATATTTTCTGCCAAAGTCTCCTCACTGTATTGTCAGTGTTGCAGTAAACGCCTGTTCCTCTCACACTGGAAGAGGGTGTGATGGCTGGTCGGCACCTTTTCACGAAACGGGTCTCTGGATTTTATGTGTAAACTTTTCTTTGAAATATTCATGCCTTTTTTTGAAGTGCGTGTCGACAGACTGAGGATGTTGTACGTCAAAGAAGGACGATTTTTATTCGAGGGAGTTAATATCTGTTTCAGTTACGGTAATTACACCGCTGTAATGCAATTAGGAGGTGAGTGGAGGGAAAATTATGTGACGGAGACGCACAAAGATGGCGACAGGTATTTCCTAATTGCATTGTCTTCTTGTGTCACGTCCGGCCGGCGTCGTTGTCGGGGGAGGAGGGATGGAAGAGTGTGAGGAGGGGACACAGGTAGTGAGGGGTGAGGAGCGTGCCTCTAGGACCACAGCGGCAGGTGAGGGGTGAGGAGCGTTCCTCTAGGACCACAGCGGCAGGTGAGGAGTGAGGAGCGTTCCTCTAGGACCACAGCGGCAGGTGAGGGGTGAGGAGCGTGCCTCGCCTCTAGGACCACAGCGGCAGGTGAGGAGTGAGGAGCGTTCCTCGCCTCTAGGACCACAGCGGCAGGTGAGAAGTGAGGAGCGTTCCTCGCCTCTAGGACCACAGCGGCAGGTGAGGGGTGAGGAGCGTTCCTCGCCTCTAGGACCACAGCGGCAGGTGTGGGGTGAGGAGCGTGCCTCTAGGACCACAGCGGCAGGTGAGGGGTGAGGAGCGTGCCTCGCCTCTAGGACCACAGCGGCAGGTGTGGGGTGAGGAGCGTGCCTCGCTTCTAAGACCACAGCGGCAGGTGAGGGGTGAGGAGCGTTCCTTCCCTCTAGGACCACAGCGGCAGGTGAAGGGTGAGGAGCGTGCCTCGCCTCTAGGACCACAGCGGCAGGTGTGGGGTGAGGAGCGTGCCTCGCCTCTAGGACCACAGCGGCAGGTGAGGAGTGAGGAGCGTGCCTCGCCTCTAAGACTACAGCGGCAGGAGAGGAGTGTGTGTGTGTGTGTGTGTGTGTGTGTGTGTGTGTGTGTGTGTGTGTGTGTGTGTGTGTGTGTGTCAGCCCTTCCTCAGATCAGTCGAGCTGCTCGTCGTCCTCATAAACCAATTAGGTCTATTGTTGTGGAGAGGGTATGTTTGTCTGTCTTTCTGTCTCCCTTTTTTTGTCCGGGTTCCCTCCCAGTCTGTCTCGATCTGTCACTGTGTGATTTTTTTTTTTTAACCCTCCCCTTCACACACCCTCACACACCCACACACACCCACACACACCCTTCATAACAACTGCTCGTACCGCAGAGAAATTCCCACACGCCATGCCATAACCCATTCGCCTCCCCTGAAGAACCCACACTCCATCAAATGTGGCCACATTACGGTATTTTCCTACCACATTATACCACACTCCAACCACAGTTCGACAACGCCGTCTCCACCCGACACACACACACACACACACACACACACACACACACATACCGCGCCAGCACGGAGCGCTGGGTGAGGCATAGCGAAGGCGGGAATGTTCGCATTTGTCAGTCGGTGATGTTTGCACAGTCGGTGAATTGGTGAAATCACTGCAGGAGTGTTGAGCCGAGGAATAACTTAAGTGATGGAGACCTGAGGGGTAGGTGGGCATGTAACCAAGGGCTGGTGACGAGGAGAATAAGAGGAGTGTTTGGTGTGATGGTTCCCCGGAGGGAAAAGGAGACATTATGATCTAGGTTTAGTGCGCGTGTTCTGCTACGTAATCTTTTAAGAACTATTGGTTTTCATTTGTTTGAATACGTTGTTCGTGTTCATATAAAGCTCCTCGTGGTATATATATATATATATATATATATATATATATATATATATATATATATATATATATATATATTCTTTTTTCTTTTAAACTATTCGCCATTTCCCGCGTTAGCGAGGTAGCGTTAAGAACAGAGGACTGGGCCTTTTTTGGAATATCCTCACCTGGCCCCCTTCTCTGTTCCTTCTTTTGGAAAATTAAAAAAAAAACGAGAGGGGAGGATTTCCAGCCCCCCGCTCCCTCCCCTTTTAGTCGCCTTCTACGACACGCAGGGAATACGTGGGAAGTATTCTTAATCCCCTATCCCCAGGGATAATATATATATATATATATATATATATATATATATATATATATATATATATATATATATATATATATATATATATATATATATGTGTGTGTGTGTGTGTGTGTGTGTGTGTGTGTTGCAGGAGCGAAAGGAAGTATATGCTAGAGTGGAATGAGAGAGAGAGAGAGAGAGAGAGAGAGAGAGAGAGAGAGAGAGAGAGAGAGAGAGAGAGAGGCTGTGACAATTGTAAGGAAGGAAGTCCTGAAGGAAGGGTCGGGGTCGGGAAGGATGGAGTTACGTGTGAAGAAATTTGACTGATAGAAAAACCGGGTGAGGGGGGGAAGTGTTGACTTGAGGGGAAAGAGGAACCGGGTGAGGGGGGGAAGTGTTGACTTGAGGGGAAAGAAGAACCGGGTGAGGGGGGGAAGTGTTGACTTGAGGGGAAAGAAGAACCGGGTGAGGGGGGAAGTGTTGACTTGAGGGGAAAGAAGAACCGGGTGAGGGGGGAAGTGTTGACTTGAGGGGAAAGAAGAACCGGGTGAGGGGGGGAAGTGTTGACTTGAGGGGAAAGAAGAACCGGGTGAGGGGGGGAAGTGTTGACTTGAGGGGAAAGGAGAACCGGGTGAGGGGGGAAGTGTTGACTTGAGGGGAAAGAAGAACCGGGTGAGGGAGGGAAGTGTTGACTTGAGGGGAAAGAAGACCCGGGTGGGGGAGGGAAGTGTTGACTTGAGGGGAAAGGAATGAGGAAGGACTGGAGGAGGAGGAGGAGGAGAAGAAGATGGAGGAAGAGGAGGAGGAGGAGGAAAGGGGAGTATTGGGAACCTGGGGTGGGAGGGAGGGGAGCTGCTGGCCTGGCACTCCCTCCCTCTCTCTCACACGACGTCAATCGCAAAGTGAAAATAAGAAAAAAAAAATAAATCCAATAATTTCTCGCTTCTTAAAAGTAATTAACGAGAAAATGATCAAAAAAAAAAAAAAAGTAATTCAGACGAGAAGAAAAATATTGTAGAAATTTTGTCCCTTACTTTGTAGATCATTAAAGACGGGAATAGACGCCCCCACTTTGATTCGCCAGGTTGAAAAATCTCGTCCCTCTTCTATCAGATTGGATTTTCCAGTCGCCATACAGGAGGTAGTCGCCTGGATCAGAGCGGTCGGTCGCCACATTGCTGGCAAAATCTACAACCTTGTTTAAGAACGTTTTTTTTTTCTTTTTTTTTCTTTTTCCTTTTCGCTCGTACGTTCAAAGCAATTGCTTCAGAAGATTCCATCACATAGATTTTGAACGATGTGTCACACAAAAAAAAAGGAGAATGAAATGTAATGTGAAATGTGTTTGGTCGCCTCTCCCATTTGAAAACATTGGACAGCTTAGATATCCATTTTATATGACTCGAAACACGAAAACACGCCACGAACAGACGAAGGAATTGCCTCATTTTTTTTTTTTTTTTTACCCCCCACATCCCACAGGAGCTGTCACGTATAATGCACCGAAGCCAGGGCTTTCTATCAACAACCAGGCATCCCTCCGCCCCCCTCCACACACACACACACACACACACACACACACACACACACACACAGACCTCTCCATGGCTTTCCCCCCTGACAGCTCTACGCGTCCTGGTTGGGCTGGTGTCAGAGCCTGGGAGAGGAGGAGGAGGGACAAGGGAGGCAGGTGAGAGAGTGGATGTCAACACAAGGCAAGGCACTGGAGTGCATTTAAGGGGCCGGCTAGACGGGATGGTTTGGAGTGTTGAGTTGGAACAGGGGAGCACTGAATATGACAGCTACCAATTGGACTGGTGCAAGTGCCTCTCTCTCTCTCTCTCTCTCTCTCTCTCTCTCTCTCTCTCTCTCTCTCTCTGTATATACACTGTCGGGTGTTACCAGACTCCGCCTGCTTGTGGTTACACAGCGAGTGGAAAAGGTCACCTCTGGCGAAGCTGCATCATTATCACTGGCAGAAAAGGGAGTACAGTCTCGCCGAGGTTACTCCTCGTTCCAAGGAAGTCCATCATCACTTCCCTGCTTCGGATTGTAGCGCAGACTTGGAGATGCAGGAGCCCCATGTAAAGTGGTTCTGGTATTATGTACAACATTTATGATAATTGTCATTATAAGCAGCATTACAATTCTATCATTAAAATCATTACTCTTCCCAATGGTTTTACCCTCTCACATTATTGACCAGTTCACTCATTTTCTATAGCTATATTTCTTGCTACATTTTTTGTAGTAGATAAGGGGATATCGGTGCGATGTTAGCCTGGGGCTCAGTTTGCTGTATGAAATACAAGGGAAATAAAAACTTAGTTATGTCATTGTGGCCCGAATCATTCATAAACCCAATGGGCCAAAAAAATTGCTTTTAGGACAAAAAAAGGAAAAAAAAATTGACCCACACAAGTTACGAGAGGAATAAAACTAATTATTCATTGCGTAATTTTTTTCCCTCTATTGTTGTCTGTTGTATGCATTCATGCGCGTTGCACCCGCGCCTACAGCCTGTTGGAGGTTGTATGTCCCCTTGGTCACGTCTGGCAAAGGTGTGGAACCCCCCCTCACTCATCCCCGACACCCCGAGAGCTGTAGTGGGGGAGGACACGTATATATGTGCTACGACGACCGGAGTGAGTGAGTGAGTGAGGGAGGGAGGAGAGAGCCATGATATGGAGGGCCTGAGGACGGGTGGCGGTCTGCTCTCGCAATGTTTATCATTTACTCGACTGAAGACGTGTGTTGAAATGGACTCCTTGTTATGTGTTAAATGTTAATTTGTGTTCATTGTTAATAACGAAGGAGGTGGTTAACTTTTCATTTTCTTTATTGCGTGTATTATTTATTTTCAAGTTGCTAATTATTTTTTCTGTCTTCTTCTATTTGCTTTATTGGTCCTTTGTCTCGACCTTACTGATGGTTTCATTAAGGGCTATGTTACTTTCGCTGTTGGTTTCATACCGTGGTTTCCGTTGTCTAATGTTACTACTTTTCCACACTAATGACACTAATGAGAGAACTCATCAGAACGCTAATATGTTTTTCTTTTCTTTTCTGTAAGTAGATTTTGAGGCGACTTCACACAGTCTACGTCGAATGCAGATGATGATGACCTCCCGTCGCGGTTCATACGATTAAGCTGCTGCATTCATTCATTCATTCATTGAGACTCGTCGTGCAAATACATTGTCGCATCTTTTGTCAAAGCTTTTACGATGGCACGTACGACTGGCTGCTTCGTCCCACGAGTTTATCACGGGTTTTATTGGAGTGTATTGTGCCAACTTTACTGTAACTTGGTCATATAGGAATCTATATGTCATGGCGTAGGTCAGAGTCGGTTATCAAGTCACGCACTCTTTTTCTACACGGGTTTTTTTTATTACTGTGGATTGAAATACAAGTGATAATGTGAGAAAAAAATATATATTTTTTCATCTTTACGTCATATTGAAACGGTCATATTGAAACGATAAGGTCTTAAGTTTCCCTATTAAAGACCGTACAATACGTTTGCTTTTCTATCCCTCACACACACACACACACACACACACACACACACACACACACACACACTCGACTCTCGCTTCACGGCACAGTTCAGGGCCTGGACGGGTTCGAATCCCTGAGCAGGACTATTGAATGCACACATCTCATTCATATGGAAGACATGACACCTTCACAAGCCGGCCGACGCGCCCGATCCCTTGCGTGTCCCGTTGTCCCGTGTATGTCCGCAAGGGACATTTGGCTCCGGCCTGGCGTGCATACGTCATCACGTAGCGGACCTGTGCGCATCACCAGTGTAGCTGCCCCCGTGGTGGTGCCGGGGTCTCGTGTCGTCTGTTTTGGCGATTTTGTGTACACTGAGGGTCGGGGCGGGTTGACCTGGACGCACGTATGCATATAATGCATTTATGCATGTTAGACTCCCGCTCACACACGAACGCAAACACACACTCACGTATATTTACGTATGCGGCCTTTCTTCGTCTGTTCCTGGCGCTACCTCGTTAACATAGGAAACTGTGAACGCGTTTGTGTGTGTGTGTGTGTGTGTGTGTGTGTGTGTGTGTGTGTGTCGTCATAAACCTCCCTCGCCTTTGCACTGGGAATGCATTGGACAATAGACGGCACAAAGTGAATCCATCATTCATATTTGCCATTCATCCTTCACTCTACAATTTCCACGTCAGTCTAGTCTGTGTGTGTGTGTGTGTGTGTGTGTGTGTGTGTGTGTGTGTGTGTGTGTGTGTGTGCCACGCTCGGGGCCCCGTTGTCATTGCTATTTGCCTACTGGCTGATACGCTGGAGGGAGTGGCGTGGGAGAGAGGGAGGGAACATCCCCTTCCCTTGTCTTTCCACCGGCCGGAGGGAGTGAGGGGATTTTGGAGGACACGACGTTCCTCAGGTAATATGAATTTGATGCGATGATCTACATTGAACATTTGATTTACATTGAACTCTTCGATCTCGTAGACATACGATCTCACACACTCTCGTGAACACGAACGAAAAAAACGTAAAAAAAAAAATAAGTCTAGATTTACCAGCTAAGTGTTATAATTCCACATCACGAATGCATTCCACATCACGAATAAATGCCACATAGCGAATAAATTCCACCTCGCGAATAAACTCCACATCACGAATGAATTCCACATCACGAATGAATTTCACATCACGAATGAATTCCACACCACGAATGAATTCCACACCACGAATGAATTCCACATCACGAATGAATTCCACATCACGAATGAATTCCACATCACGAATGAATTCCACATCTCGAATAAACTCCACATCTCGAATAAACTCCACATCACGAATGAATTCCACATCACGAATGAAATCCACATCACGAATGAATTCCACATCACGCATGAATTCCACATCACGAATGAATTCCACATCACGAATAAACTCCACACCACGAATGAATTCCACATCACGAATGAATTCCACATCTCGAATAAACTCCACATCTCGAATAAACTCAGCATCACGAATAGAACGTTATTTTTTTTTCCCCATTTTTTTCTTCGCGATATTTCGTGTGAGAACCAACATGGCGGCCAAACTGGCTGGAGGAGGAGGAGGAGGTGGGATCATGTGTTGCGTGGGCGGTGCGCGGCGCGGGCCCTGGTCATGTCACCTCCCTCACTAAAGCCATCAGGTTTCTCCCTCCTTGCCCTTTCATACCGTGGCCGATAATGAGGCTATCGATAAGGGATATATATATATATATATATATATATATATATATATATATATATATATATATATATATATATATATATATATATATATATTTTTTTTTTTTTTTTCTTCTTTCAAACTATTCGCCATTTCCCGCGTTAGCGAGGTAGCGTTAAGAACAGAGGACTGGGCCTTTGAGGGAATATCCTCACCTGGCCCCCTTCTCTGTTCCTTCTTTTGGAAAATTAAAAAAAATTGAGAGGGGAGGATTTCCAGCCCCCCCGCTCCCTCCCCTTTTAGTCGCCTTCTACGACACCCAGGGAATACGTGGGAAGTATTCTTTCTCCCCTATCCCCAGGGATAATATATATATATATATATATATATATATATATATATATATATATATATATATATATATATATATATATATATATTTATATATATATTCCATTTAGGTCACATGTGCGCAGTCTCTCTCTCTCTTTGTCTCTCTTTTAACGGCATTTCCAAAAAAAATGTAATTTTCCAAAAGAACGCTGATTAAGATAACTTAGAGGGAAAAATAGAAAATGTTTGTGAAGTAGATCAGTTGACGTAGCGATTTGATGGAGGCTGGAGTGGCTGGCTTATTTTCTTGTGGGGTTGAGGAATGATTTGACGTGGGGTCAGTAGTGGAACGTGAGTGGTGGCAGAGGAGATGCACGGATGGTATGTGGAAGAGAATGTGGAGCGTGGATGAAGAGGAGATGCACGGATGGTATGTGGAAGAGAATGTGGAGCGTGGATGAAGAGGAGATGCACGGATGGTATGTGGAAGAGAATGTGGAGCGTGGATGAAGAGGGAGTTGGTAAAGGTGGTGGGGAAGGTGTGATTTAAAATCCTTTGGCTTCTGTTATACTGACCGAGTTAAGTTAGACCTCCTTGAACCCCTGTTAGTTAGACCCACTGAGCTGTGTTAGTTAGACCCACTGACTTGCATTAGTTAGACCCCACTGACTTGATTTAGTTAGACCTACTGACCTGGGTTAGTTAGACCCACTGACCTGTCTTAGTTAGACCCATTGACCTGTGTTAGTTAGTTAGACCCACTGACATGTGTTAGTCAGTTAGACCCACTGACCTGTTAGTTAGTTGATTAGACCCACTGACCTGTCTTAGTTAGACTCATTGACCTGTGTCAGTTAGTTAGACCCACTGACCTGTTTTAGTTAATTAGACACATTGACCTGTTAGTTAGTTAGTTAGACCCACTGACCTGTGTTAATTAGACCCATTGACCTCTGTTAGTCAGTTAGACCCACTGACCTGTGTTAGTCAGTTATACCCACTGACCTGTTAGTTAGTTAGACCCACTGACCTGTTAGTTAGTTAGTTAGACCCACTGACCTGTGTTAGTCAGTTAGACCCACTGACCTGTTAGTTAGTTAGTTAGACCCACTGACCTGTTTTAGTTATTTAGACCCACTGACCTGTTAGTTAGTTCGACCCAATGACCTGTTTTACTTAATTAGACCCATTGACCTGTTAGTTAGTTAGTTAGACCCACTGACCTGTGTTAGTCAGTTAGACCCACTGACCTGTGTCAGTTAGTTAGACCCACTGACATGTATCAATTAGACCCATTGACCTGTGTCAGTTAGTTAGACCCACTGACCTGTGTTAGTCAGTTAGACCCACTGACCTGTTAGTTAGTTCGACCCAATGACCTGTTTTAGTTAATTAGACCCATTGACCTGTAAGTTAGTTAGTTAGACCCACTGACTTGTGTTAGTCAGTTAGACCCACTGACCTGTTAGTTAGTTAGTTAGTTAGACCCACTGACCTGTGTTAGTCAGTTAGACCCACTGACCTGTGTTAGTCAGTCAGACCCGCTGACCTGTTAGTTAGTTAGTTCGACCGACTGACCTGTGTTAGACCCACGTGTGAGAGGCGCCGTTTGGCTTGAGGGCGTCTTCCCCAGGCGTGCTGGAGGTGTTGGACTGCTGGTGGAGGGGTGGGCGGCTGCAGTACTGGCTGTGGTAGAGGCGCTGGCTGTGGCGGTGGTGTTGGTGGAAGCCGACGCTGCGGAAGGTCCTGGCCTGCATGGTCTTGGCCCTGTGGTGCCTCCCTCCCTGCTGCAGCGTCAGGTGGTGGCTGCTCAGCCCGTTGTTGAAGTTGTCGAAGGTGGCGTCCGACTCTTGAAAACCTGCGGGAGGCGCAGAAGGCTGTTAGCTGTGGGCGAGGGCGAGGCTTGTCCTCCCAGGCTGGGAGGCGAAAGGGGTTTCAGCAGCATACCATTGTCTGTCTAGCTATCAATGTTTTATCCATTTATCATCATAGCATTATCATTCTATCCATCATCATAGCATTATCATTCTATCTATCACCATAGCATTATCATTGTATCTATCATCATAGCATTATCATTGTATCTATCATCATAGCATTATCATTCTGTTATCATCATAGCATTATCATTCTATCCATCATCATAGCATTATCATTCTGTCTATCATCATAGCATTATCATTCTATCTATCATCATAGCATTATCATTCTGTCTATCATCATAGCCTTATCATTCTGTCTATCATCATAGCATTATCATTCTATCTATCATCATAGCATTATCATTCTATCTATCATCATAGCATTATCATTCTATCTATCACCATAGCATTATCATTCTATCTATCACCATAGCATTATCATTCTATCTATCACCATAGCATTATCATTGTATCTATCATCATAGCATTATCATTCTGTCTATCATCATATCCTTATCATTCTATCTATCATCATAGCATTATCATTGTATCTATCATCATAGCATTATCATTCTTCCTATCATTATAGCATTATAATTCTGTCTATCATCATAGCATTATCATTCTATCTATCATCATAGCATTATCATTCTATCTATCATCATAGCATTATCATTCTGTCTATCATCATAGCATTATCATTCTATCTATCACCATAGCATTATCATTCTGTTATTATCATTCTGTCTATCATCATAGCATTATCATTCTGTTATCATCATAGCATTATCATTCTATCTATCATCATAGCATTATCATTCTGTCTATCATCATAGCATTATCATTCTATCTATCACCATAGCATTATCATTCTGTTATCATCATAGCATTATCATTCTGTTATCATCATAGCATTATCATTCTATCAATCATCATAGCATTATCATTCTGTCTATCATCATAGCCTTATCATTATATCTATCATCATAGCATTATCATTCTGTCTATCATCATAGCATTATCATTGTCTATCATCATAGCATTATCATTCTGTCTATCATCATAGCCTTATCATTATATCTATCATCATAGCATTATCATTATATCTATCATCATAGCATTATCGTTCTGTCTATCATCATAGCATTATCATTCTGTCTATCATCATAGCCTTATCATTATATCTATCATCATAGCATTATCATTATATCTATCATCATAGCATTATCGTTCTGTCTATCATCATAGCATTATCATTGTCTATCATCATAGCATTATCATTCTGTCTATCATCATAGCATTATCATTGTCTATCATCATAGCATTATCATTATATCTATCATCATAGCATTATCATTCTGTCTATCATCATAGCATTATCATTGTCTATCATCATAGCATTATCATTATATCTATCATCATAGCATTATCATTCTGTCTATCATCATAGCATTATCATTGTCTATCATCATAGCATTATCATTGTCTATCATCATAGCATTATCATTCTGTCTATCATCATAGCATTATCATTGTCTATCATCATAGCATTATCATTGTCTATCATCATAGCATTATCATTCTGTCTATCATCATAGCATTATCATTGTCTATCATCATAGCATTATCATTCTGTCTATCATCATAGCATTATCATTGTCTATCATCATAGCATTATCATTGTCTATCATCATAGCATTATCATTGTCTATCATCATAGCATTATCATTCTGTCTATCATCATAGCATTATCATTCTGTCTATCATCATAGCATTATCATTGTCTATCATCATAGCATTATCATTCTGTCTATCATAAAATTATCATTCTATATATCATCATAGCATTATCATCCTATCTGTCATCATAGCATTATCATTCTAGCTATCATCATAGCATTATTTATCTATCATCATGGCATTATCTATTTGTCTATTATCATAGCATTATCCGTTTATCTATTATAGCATTATCTTTCTATCTGTTATCATAGCATCATCTTTCATCATAGAATTATATTTCTCTCTATCATCATAACATAATCTGTTTATCTATTAGAATAGCACTATCATTCTATATATCATCATAGCATTATTCATTTATCTATTATCATAGCATTATCATTCTATCTGTTATCATAGCATCATCTATCTATTATCATAGATTTACTTTTCTATCTATCATCATAGCATTATCTATTTATCTATTATCATAGCATTATCTATATGTCTGTCTTTCATCACAGCATTGACTGTTTATCTATCATCATAGCATTGTGTCTATCTATACATTATCATAGAAATATCTCTCTATCTATCTTCATGGAATTATCTCTCTATCTACCATCATAGTACGATGCCAATCTATCTATCTACATCTACATCTATCCAATCATCATTAATCCCATTTTCACTGATCGGGTGCACAAGACCTTTGAAAGTGCCTAGCGGATTACAGTGCAGACCATTAATCATATACAGCCGGGGTATTAATCAACCGTCCCCCAGTGTGAGGTACACAGTGATGAGCAGTCGTCGTGCATCACCCGGCACACACACACACACACACACACACATACACACACACACACACACACACACACACCTCATGATCACCGAGGTACGACTGGGTACGTACCCGGGAGGTGATGGTTCACCTCCGGGCTGGCAACAGTCTGACGTGACCTGAGGGTGATCATGGCAACACTGCAAGGGTTATGTCTGGCCCCTGTATTACCCACCCATGGCCTCCTCCTCCTCCTCCTCCTTGGCCTCCTCCTCCTCCTCCTCCTTGGCCACCTCCTCCTCCTCCTTGGCCACCTCCTCCTCCTCCTCCTTGGCCACCTCCTCCTCCTCCTCCTTGGCCACCTCCTCCTCCTCCTCCTTGGCCACCTCCTCCATGGCCACCTCCTCCTCCTCCTCCTCCTTGGCCACCACCTCCTCCTTGGCCACCTCCTCCTCCTCCTCCTTGGCCACCTCCTCCTCCTCCTCCTTGGCCACCTCCTCTTTCTCAGTAATAAAGGTGTTTATTGATATACCGAGGGTGAGAAGTTGTTTATTTCTCTCTTTTTTTTTTGGTGTGTGTTAGTTCATAATTACTGGTGAGGGATTTACCAAGCACCTGGTTATATGTTAATGATGACATTTGTTATAATTATCATTATTATGATTATCATTTAATTATCATTATTATGATTATTATTATTATCATTATCATTATTATTATTATTATTATTATTATTATTATTACTAATATTATTGATTTTGTAAATGATGATTATTGTGATGATATTAATAATGATAACGATAATATTGATAATTATAATGGTAATTGTAGTAATAATGATAATTATCATTATTATCCCCATAGTTTAAGATCATTGAATTTTTTTTCACCAGTAAACCCATCCTTCTTTAGTCTCCTAACCTCACATGAAGACCAGTTTACAGGTATACATAAACATACATATGGTATAATTAACCTACTCCCAGCTTTATGTATCTTCCTTACGTATACTTTTGTCCATATATATATATATATATATATATATATATATATATATATATATATATATATATATATATATATATATATATATGTGTATATACATATGTATATATATATATATGTATATATATATTTATATATATATATATATACATATGTAAATATATATGTATATATATATATATGTATATATATATATATATATATATATATATATATATATATATATATATATATATATATATATATATATATATATATATATCATTATCATGTGATTTGTGAACTTAGGCATTAAAGGATAGAGTGAATTTCTCATAGATTATTGATAGATTAACCTTTGTTAACATAGGAAAAGTTATACTTTTCATATCACGTTTATATATATAAAATATCTTTTGTTAGTGTATTTTGGGTAAATATTTCTAAGTTTATATCTGTCCAGACACACACACACACACACACACACACACACACACACACACACACACACACACAAGTTGAAAAAGCTGTAGTATAGTACATAGTGTTCAAGAGATGGGCTCCACGAGTGTAGAATTTCCCTTCCCCTTACCGTACGCACATATGTGTAATTACAAGGAGGTAATTACGCACACATGGAGGTATTTAAGCGCGTAGTTATCAACTCATAAAAAAAAAAAATACATACATTAACCTCTTAGCAGCAGCCATTTATCTAACATACGTATGTATGTAGATATGTGTAATTTCTCCTCTTTTTTTTTTTTTACCTCCAGTGTCGGGTGTAATGCCCAAAACTTGTACGTGTCAGCAAACACCTTCAGAAGCAACATAGGTGTTCGTGCTGACCCCGCGTCTTCAGTTAATCTATGGGGTCGAACCCTGATCTTAGGGTTGTAGAGTTAGGTGGCCAGCCTTTGCGCCACGGCGTTTACACACTCTTCTTCTTCTTCTTATTATTATTATTATTATTATTATTATTATTATTATTATTATTATTATTATTATTATTACTATTATCATTATTATCATGATCATCATCATCATATGACTCTCCATTCTCCAAGGGTTCCTGCCGATCCAAGGCAGCGCTACAATAAGTAGCTGGGGAAGAATGGACTCCTTCAGAGTCAGAAGTTCTTCAGCGGGCTGGCACTCCGGTGGAACAGCCTCGTCGAAATGACTTTTCACTCGGGATGTATCCACAATCAGGCGGAGTCTGGGAACGCCTTACACACTCACTACATGTATACACACACACACACACACACACACACACACACACACACACACATATATATATATATATATATATATATATATATATATATATATATATATATATATACATACGAATAAAGTGCATATGAACACGCACCTTCATAGAACATATATATATATATATATATATATATATATATATATATATATATATATATATATATATATACTCGTATAAGAGATGGGACTGTGGGAGCTGAAGCGAAGTGTAGGGTGGGTGGGAGGTTGCATTGGGGAGTGTGTGTCGATGAACTAGAGCGTTGGTCAAAACTTGGGCTTCCAATACTGTAATGTCTGTGAGGCACAGATGGATATGTGTGGTGGTGTTCGAGTTCCGACGGTACTGTGGGGATTAAGAGTCATGGGTCCGAAATGGGGGGAAAAAATACGAGAGAGGTCGGATGTGTTGGGAATGAAATGATTGAGGAGAGTATATGGCATGAAGAGGGTTGATAGAGTAAGGAGGGTTAAGAGTAGGTTAAGAGCGAGGTGTATGTAGAACATGGCTAAGAAAGCTGAAAAGGAAGGGCCGAAATGGTTCACACATGTAGAGAGGATGAGTGAAGAGAGTGTCACTAAGATGGCCTGCGTGTCAGAGGAATTGGAAACAAGGGGGAAGGGAGACCGAGGACGCACTGGAAGAATGAAGTAAAAGATGCTTTTAAGTTAACGGGTCTGGAAAATGCGGAGGCGTGCATTGGAACAGAGCTTGATTGGAGCGATGTGGTATACAGGGAGCGACGTGTTGCCAGTGGGCTAAACCAAGGCATAGAAAGCATTACGCACGACACCTTGAGAGAGTATGTGGGCGGATGAGGCCGTTTGCTTCTTCGTCTGCTCTTGCTTCTGCCTCGCCAAACAGGGAGACGGCGAGCAAGTTTGAAAGAAAAGAAAACGTATTTTCTACTTCGAGAGAGACACTCTCGTAAAAACGAGATCCCATTTGAGGTATGTGTCCATTATCTCTGGCAGCTTTCAAGTGACACTTCAAGTTCCCAAGTGGCACTCGCAGCCCTTCCCAGGCTGGCATAGCAACCCTGTCTGAAACAGACTCTACCGTCAAGGAAGATTGGCTGAGGTAAATATGACTTCCTCCTTCCCCCAGTACGTTGTCTCCGCTCAACTGGACGGTCACATCTTGACATTGTCTTTAATTTCTCCGAGGAGTGGCGCCTTCCTCGATCGCCGTCGCCCGTCTTTTTTTTTTTCTTTCTTTTCTTTTTTTTCTTTTTTTTTGCGGGATGAAATTGGCTGTTACTCCAATCGAAGCGGAAGCCTAGAATTGCCTGCCTCGTCCTCCTCCCCCGAAGGTTTTCATTCGAACGTTAAGGTCCGCGACGCAAGTGAGGGAGGGAGGGAGGAGATGCGCACCATTGGATGGAAAAAGAATTGAAACAAGAGGCAGTTATAAAAAAGACAATGAGAGAGAGAGAGAGAAAGAGAGAGAGAGAGAGAGAGAGAGAGAGAGAGAGAGAGAGAGAGAGACGGGGGTGATGGTGGTGGAGGAAGCGGGTCTTGTTGGCATAATTGCTCGGGGCGGCGGTCATCAGGGAGGGAGGGGGAGAAATCATGCCTCACTCCTTGCAATTTCTCAAGCCACATCACCGACAAGGAGTACGGGAGTACGGGAGGGAGGCATCCAGGGGGCTTGCTAGGTCCTGGCTCTGCCGGAGCTCAAGTAATATCGCAGGAGGAGGAGGAGGAGGAGTTCATCATCATGGCAGAAAAGAAGGCGGTAAGACATCGCAATGTGTGTGTGTGTGTGAGAGAGAGATGTGGCAAAAACGCTGTACTGCGGTTACCATCTTGGAGATAATTGCTCTCGAATGATAAGATGATAAAGATATACAACTTTTGGACAGTTCTGATTGATATTGAAAGCTGAAGGATGATGTTATAACCGAAACAAAGATGATTATTACAGAAGTTAGTAGTGATGCCACGGGGGTGAGGCAATCAGTGAAAGACAGAGGTTGGGTCCACGGTGTAGTGGTGATGGTGAGCGCAGTGACCAGGCACTGCGCTTCCACGCTCAAGTTCAGGTCAGGGTCGCGTGAGCTTTTGTTCGCTGCTCAGCTCAGGTCTTGAGGTCTTTCCTTAGTTATGTAAAGGTTCCTCCCGCTTCGAGGCTGCGCTACGCCAAGTAGCAGGGATAGGATGAACCCCTTTGAAGCGAGTTCTTCGAGGAGACTGTAACTCGTTTTCGCCAACTGACGAATGCATAGTCCAGTAATACATACATACATACATATATATATATATATATATATATATATATATATATATATATATATATATATATATATTATGTATATATATATCCATTCTTTTATGTATATATTGTAAAGATATGTAGCGATATGTAGTCAAGAAGCAGAATACAACGTGTTGGCTAAATACGAAGACCAATTTGCTGATGGGTAAGAACACGAACGCGCACACGTACCATCATGTATTCCCTCAACAGCGAAGCTGTCCCTGAATATCCAATACCAGATGTTCTCACGTCCTCATAGTCCGTACGATGCCGGCTGGACACACACACACACACACACACACACACACACACACACACACACACCTCTAGCCCCAACGCCGTAGTGAAACCTGATCATATGTCTGTGTGAAAAAGGCTGTCTGGCGCGGGCGGTGAGGAATATATGCGGGTTGTGTTGAGATCATTGTCTCTGAGAGAGAGAGAGAGAGAGAGAGAGAGAGAGAGAGAGAGAGAGAGAGAGAGAGAGAGAGAGAGAGAGATACTGTCCGCCGCCCCGTCTCTCAATACGGATGGCGAGGAAGGTAGGTTGGGGAGGTTAGGCAGAGAGAGAGAGAGAGAGAGAGAGAGAGAGAGAGAGAGAGAGAGAGAGAGAGAGAGAGAGAGAGACTTTTGTGTTCCCCGCATTGTTTTGTTTGTTTGTTTTTCCTGCTTTCATGGGGGTCATCAAAGGGATATATTGATTTTCTCAGGTGTGTGTGTGTGTGTGTGTGTGTGTGTGTGTGTGTGTGTGTGTGTGTGTGTGTGTGTGTGTGAAAATCCTCTGTACATTTGCCAAATTACATACAGGACTCGTGTACAGATTCACTATTTTCGAATTCAGGGTATGGTATATTGGTAATGGACCGGCAATAAATGTTTCTGTTTGGAAAGAAATATTCATAATGTGGATTATAATTGTTAATGGCTGTAGGAACCTGAAATGTGCCTCATGTATATGATCACGATGTTTGTATGTGCCAACAAATGTATATATATATATATATATATATATATATATATATATATATATATATATATATATGTATAAATATTTTTTTTTTTTTCCCAAAAGAAGGAACAGAGGGGGCCAGGTGAGGATATTCCAAAAAAGGCCCAGTCCTCTGTTCCTAACGCTACCTCGCTAATGCGGGAAATGGCGAATAGTTTAAAAGACAGAAAAAAAGAAAAATATATATATATATATATATATATATATATATATATATATATATATATATATATATATATATATATATATATATTTACTTCCCACGTATTCCCTGCGTGTCGTGGAAGGCGACTAAAAGGGGAGGGAGCGGGGGGCTGGAAATCCTCCCCTCCCATTTTAATCTTTCCAGAAGGAACAGAGAAGGGGGCCAAGTGAGGATATTCCCTCTAAGCCGCAGTCCTCTGTTCTTAACGCTACCTCGCTGACGCGGGAATGGCGAATATGTATGAAAAAAAAAAAAAAAAAAAAAATATATATATATATATATATATATATATATATATATATATATATATATATATATATATATATATATATTTACTTCCCACGTATTCCCTGCGTGTCGTGGAAGGCGACTAAAAGGGGAGGGAGCGGGGGGCTGGAAATCCTCCCCTCCCATTTTAATCTTTCCAGAAGGAACAGAGAAGGGGGCCAAGTGAGGATATTCCCTCTAAGCCGCAGTCCTCTGTTCTTAACGCTACCTCGCTGACGCGGGAAATGACGAATATGTATGAAAAAAAAAAAAAGAAAATATATATATATATATATATATATATATATATATATATATATATATATATATATATATATATATATATATATATACATATATATATACACCTGTGTTTTTTAGGGGTAATAAAGTTTTGAGACGATATTGAAATTGATTTATGATTCTCTCTCTCTCTCTCTCTCTCTCTCTCTCTCTCTCTGTGTGTGTACTCGTCGATCGAAACGGTTCCCCCCTCACCCTGCGAGGCGTCAACCTGATCCCGCTGCTGTTGTCAGTCTACATATCATGACATGCACATGACATGACCGCCACATCCCACAACACCACGACCGCTTGTAACAATTCTCTCTCTCCTCATACAATGCAGCGGTCTATAACAACACTGTGGGGTTTCCAGCAACAACACTCTACAACACAAAACGCTGTAGAACGAGCAACACCCTCCCCCAGTGTGTTGTATCAAGGGAGTGGAGGGTAATACAACCTGGAAGTGTGTTGTGAGCTGGGGGATAATACGTGAAAGGATGTGTACTATGCAATAACCATGCCTTTCACCGGCTATCCGTCTTCCAGTGGTGTGAGGACAACCGAGATATCAAAACAGGGGAAAGCCTCACTCTGCGTGTGTGTGTGTCTGTGTGTGTGTGTGTGTGTGTGTGTGTGTGTGTGTGGAAAATAGTACAATGATATCATCCGTAAGTGTAGGGAGGTGTTTCCCCGACCAGTGTGGGTGTCGAACCCTGGCATACGAGCGGTCTGGACTCTTTAATATCGTATACTGTATAGCCACCCGGACGTGTATTGCTACGTGAAGAGTGTCTTGGATTACAGAAATTCGTTTTTTTCTTACATACGTCGCGGGAGATCCATTCGAGGTTAACCCCTTGAACACGACCACACGGCCGTTGAACACGACGTTACGACCCTGGAGCACGACGGTACGACCTTATAACACGACGACCCTAGAGCACGAGGTACGACCCTAGAATACGACGGTACGACCCTAGAGTACGACGGTACGACCTTAGAACACGACGGAACGACCTTAGAGCACGACGATACGACCCTAGAGCATCCTAGAGCACGACGGTACGACCCTAGAACACGGCGGTACGACTCTAGAGCCCGACGGTACGACCCCTAGAGCACAACGGTACGACCCTAAAGAACGACTTGACGACCCTAGAGCACGACGGTACGACCCCTAGAGTACGACGGTACGACCCCTAGAGCACGACGGTACGACCCTAGAGCACAACGTTACGACCCTAGAGGCCGACGGTACGACCCTAGAACACGAGGCTGTAACCTTTGGGTAGGTTTAGGTTGTGGTAAGACGTTAGAACCATCGTAGCCAAGGATCGTACCGTCGCACTACAGGTGTCGTACCGTCGTGCTCGAGGATCGTACCTTCACATTGTAAAGTAACAAGCGGGTATTATCGTAGACCTGTACAACACAGGTCTCAGACCCCTGCAACACTGGTTTCAGACCCGTGCAGCAACACAGGTCTCAGACCCCGCCCCCCGCAACACTGGTTTCTGACCCGTGCAGCAACACAGGTCTCAGACCCCTGCAACACTGGATTCAGACCCGTGCAGCAACCCAGGTCTCAGACCCCCGCAACACTGGTTTCTGACCCGTGCAGCAACACAGGTCTCGTACCCCCGCAACACTGCTTTCTGACCCGTGCAGCAACACAGGTCTCAGACCCCTGCAACACTGGTTTCAGACCCGTGCAGCAACCCAGGTCTCAGACCCCTGCAACACTGGTTTCAGACCCGTGCAGCAACACAGGTCTCAGACCCCACCTCCTCCTCCCCCCCTCCCCGCAACACTGGTTTCTGACCCGTGCAGCAACACAGGTCTCGTACCCCCGCAACACTGCTTTCTGACCCGTGCAGCAACACAGGTCTCTGACAATCACTGGGGCGACCAGGAGACAAGATTTACATCACCCGTTGCTTCGTATATGTGAGCCACGTAGCTGAGACGGTGTCACTGTCCGAGACCATGACATAGATATTGATCTCAACAGCAACATAGGAGTCCACACACACACACACACACACACACACACACACACACGCACACACACACACACACACACGTTGGTCACGTCTATGGAGCAGTCGTGTCCAAAATGGACCCCCCCCCCTCTCAAAAATATGACCCCCAAAGATAATTTGTTCTTCTTGTCGTTCCTGTGGCTAATGAGACGTAAATATGACCCCAAGATGATTTCTTCTTGTCGTCTCTGTGGCTAATGAGACGTAATGACCGGAGTTGAATGGAGTTTATTCCAGTATGGCAACCGATATACAAGTTGAAAAATCGACAAATTACTTAACATCTCAAACTCGACAGATGCTCCAAAGTAAATAGGGTGCCTTAATTTAAATGCCTGAGTAGTAGTTTAAATGCCATAGCGTGGTTTAAATGCCTAAGAAATAATAAGAAAATGAATTGGAGTATAAATGCCTATGAGTAGTTTAAATGCCATAGCGTGGTGTAAATGCCTTAGAAATAATAAGAAAATGCCTTGGAATATGAATGCCTATGAGTAGTTTAAATGCCATAGCGTGGTGTAAATGCCTTAGAAATAATAAGAAAATGCATTGGAATATGAATGCCTATGAGTAGTTTAAATGCCATAGCGTGGTGTAAATGCCTTAGAAATAATAAGAAAATGCATTGGAATATGAATGCCTATGAGTAGTTTAAATGCCATAGCGTGGTGTAAATGCCTTAGAAATAATAAGAAAATGCCTTGGGATATACTCATCACACGATAAATCAAACTGAATATTGGACCCAATGGTAAAACGATTATAATAGAAAATTATTTACGGAAACAGAATAAATTCGTCAGCTACAGTTCTCTATACCAGCTTCCAGAAGGCATCATCACTCTGAACCAGAAGCATTCGCTCACACACACGCCTTTGACATCGTTCAGCTCGATTAGAAAAAAAAGAGAAAGTGAATAATAATCTTTTGAAAATGTACGAGGGATTGAGTGGGATTAGAAGGGTGGTAAGGGGAGAGGTAGGGATTAGTGTGTGTAGGGCTACGGAGAGCAAGGGAGTGCGCTGGGATTTGATTATAAGGGATGTGAGATGAGATGACAGTGGGATTACAGGATTAGGGTGGGGATTATAGGGATGTTAAGTAGGATTGTGGGGTTGTGGCAAGTGGGATTATATTGGTGGTGGTGTGAGGTGAAGTGGTTGGCTGGGGTTGGTTTGTATAGTTAGGTCGGCGGGGGAATTTTTGAATTTCCAAAGGAGCAGAGAAGGGGGCCAAGTGAGGATATTCCCTCATAAGGCTCAGTCTTCAGCGCTACCTGGCCAACGCGGGAAATGGCGAGTATGTGTGAGAATAATTGATTTAGTGCTGGATAGAATTTGCAGAATTCATGAGGGAATTTTTATAATTTGCGTCATTTTTTTTTTTTTTTTTTTTCTTTGTAGTCTGGTACAGAGAGCGACTCTACGACACGCCTCTCCTTCCTACGAACTGCGAAGCTGTCGAATTCCTTTCCATCTCCCATCTCTTTTTTTTTTTCACCTCTTCCTCTAATGTTTTTTGTACCTTTTTTTAAAAATCAGGTCTACAGACACTCGGAAAAATCTCTCTTGATTAATCTATTGCTTGCATTATTTTGCTCAGACTCTCTCTCTCTCTCTCTCTCTCTCTCTCTCTCTCTCTCTCTCTCTCTCTCTCTCTCTCTCTTTCTACCCCATACCACGTCGCCCGCTGCACTAAGTCTACCGTCGGGTCTTCGCGAGTCCATCAGCTTTACGTGAGGTGAAAGCAGATGAGTGGAAACGGTAGACAACTTGACGAAATCAGCAGGGGGGGCCAAAGAAATCTTGCGTAACCCTCCCTTACTGGGGAGACACTGACCTCATATTTCTGCATTATGGGCGAAAATACATCACCGACATCGTCGTCTGCTCTTTCCCGCCATGGGGTGAGAATGGGCGCCGTCACTTGGTTGGCTGGAACGCCCTACACGCCAGCAACCAAAGCTCCCGGCGACCAAAGCTCCTAGCGACCAAAGCTCCCAGCGACCAAAGCTCCCAGCGACCAAAGCTATCAGCAACCAAAGCTCTGAGCAGCCAAAGCTCCCAGCGACCAGGTCAGAAGCCCCGAGATCGTAAATAATCACATTTTGCCTCTCATATCGAGAATAAGGTGAAAAGTCGGCTTGCAAGGTGACGTTTGGCGAGATTGATTTCTAAAAATGCTCACTCTACGTTTGCGCTAATTAACCCGCCCTTTTTTTGTGTGTATTTGTTTTCTTTAGTGAGATACAGCGATCATTCAAATATAGAACATTTTACAGTTATCTTACAAAAGATTATTAAGTAAAGACCATGAAATATATATATATATATATATATATATATATATATATATATATATATATATATATATATATATATATATATTATCCCTGGGGATAGGGGAGAAAGAATACTTCCCACGTATTCCCTGCGTGTCGTAGAAGGCGAATAAAAGGGGAGGGAGCGGGGGGCTGGAAATCTTCCCCTCTCGTTTTTTTTTTCTTATTTCTTTTAATTTTCCAAAAGAAGGGACAGAGAAGGGTGCCAGGTGAGGAAATTCCCTCAAAGGCCCAGTCCTCTGTCCTTAACGCTACCTCGCTAATGCGGGAAATGGCGAATAGTTTGAAAGAAAAAGATATATATATATATATATATATATATATATATATATATATTTAAAGACAACTCACAGCAAAACAACTACAAACCATGGACGCCCCCTTTAAAGAAAGATGAAAGACTGCTGCTCTCGGAGTTTGATTTATAGGTCCAAACCATTACTGGACCCAAACAAGGATAAGTAGTCCCCCGTCGACCATTTCCTCTGCTTATATAGGCATCTGGCATCGCCCTAACGAGTTCCCTGCGGTGGTCGGTGCTACGCCGTCGTACATGCGTCCCGTCCACCCTTGCGTAGCGACGCACGCTGTTCTCTTGACGCACGACGCATGGCAAGAACCACACGAGCTTTTGCGTCTCTCCCATTACGCATGGACGCAGGACGCGCTGAGTGCCAGCGTATATATATATATATATATATATATATATATATATATATATATATATATATATATATATATATATATATATATTATCCCTAGGAATAGGGGAGAAAGAATACTTCCCACGTATTCCCTGCGTGTCGTAGAAGGCGACTAAAAGGGGAGGGAGCGGGGGGCTGGAAATCCTCCCCTCTCGTTTTTTTTTTTCTTTTTTTTTTTTTTTAATTTTCCAAAAGAAGGAACAGAGGGGGCCAGGTGAGGATATTCCAAAAAAGGCCCAGTCCTCTGTTCCTAACGCTACCTCACTAACGCGGGAAATGGCGAATAGTTTAAAAGAAAAAAGATATGTATATATAAATGGAGAAATAAATAAATGAATAACGACTCTGCTACGTCGGGCTGGGTTTGGTGTAAATTGTTTTGGGAAAACTCATTATCATTATCCTTGGTCTCCCAAATGATTCATATTTTTTTTTTTTATGATGAACGATAAATTAGCTCTTACGGTATTGTAATTAAAGTAAATTATTACTGTGTGTGTGTGTGTGTGTGTATGTGCGTGTGTGTGTGTGTGTGTGTGTGTATGTGCGTGTGTGTGTGTGTGTGTGTGTGTATGTGTATGTGTGTGTGTGTGTGTGTATGTGTATGTGTGTGTGTGTGTGTGTGTGTTGTGTGTGTGTGTGTGTGTATGTGTGTGTGTGTGTGTATGTGTGTGTGTGTGTGTGTGTGTGTATGTGTGTGTGTGTGTGTGTATGTGTGTGTGTGTATGTGTGTGTGTGTATGTGTGTGTGTGTGTGTGTGTGTGTGTGTGTGTGTGTGTGTGTAATCATGCAGCCATGGGAGTCCCCTTTTACGTGGCTTCTACAGCTTCGAGACCACACGCTCCATACAGGAGGAGGGTCAGGTGGGCGCGTCCTTTGCGACGGGAGCGGCTCCATCGACGAAGAGGGACCCCTGTGTTCTCGTACCGTGTGAGGACGCCTCAGTCTGAGGCGATTAACCCATGGCTATAAGGGAGGGATGGAGGCTATGGTGATGTCGGTGGATCGCTCGACATGACAACTAGAGAACGGATGTGAGTGAGCGGACGTGGCCTTTCTTCGCCTCTTCCCCCGGCGCTGCCCGCGCTCCCCTCGACGCGGGAAACTGCGATTCAGTATGGAAAAAACAAAAAAAAAAAAAATACTCTCGTCGAAATCCATTGAATTTTCGTACACACTGCAGCCGAAAAGAGGGCATTTCATCAAAACTCGGGCTGCTACAAAACCCCTTTGCGATAATATAATATGATTAAGTCCTGAATAATAGATTAATTTCATATATCCGACTTAATTAAAAAAGGGGTTAAAACCTTTACAAGCTTCGCTTGAGCTTAGCAGATCCTGAGCTAAAGCTGGGAATTAAAGAGATGATCAACAGTTCCAAGTTACATTAAAAAAATTGTACATTGGGTCTCTACCTTCCAGTCCCTCATGAATAACCGAATATGATGAGGAAAATGAAATGAGTGACTCCTCATTAATCCCCTGTATATGTTTGGCAGTAAATGCCATAGAAAACGTATAGTGGCCTTGATAATGAGGAAGGTGATTATCATTACTCATAGAAATATCTGAAAAGAGCGATATAATTGATAATGGTTAGTACTAATCACTGTTAATGTCTAATGAAAGAAAAGAGCTGGAACTTATGAATAATCCAAATTATCAGGATAATGTTTTTGGCCAAAAATAGTAATGATAATTTTTTTTTCATAATTGATAGCTGTTTCGCGCGTCATCTATGTGCCGCCAGGAATAGAAAAAAATGGCCTCACTTGTTCACATTCCCTCTGCGTAATTGTATAAGGCACCGAAGCCATACGCCACCATCCACAGCCAACCGTCACAGCTTGTTCAGTGGTTTATCTTGAGCATTTCATGTGCTTGGGTTAGACCCATTCACATGCCGTCCCCCGTATGCCACATCATTCCAATTTGCTCAATCCCGTCCATGCCCCTCACCCTCTTGGATGTTCAGATTCAGAGAACTCAGAGCCTCGATCACTCTCAGGTATCTGAAACTCGCCCTTTCCTCCAGACTTTCCTTATCCAAGCTCTCATCAAAACCAACCTGCAAGATTTCTTTGTTTCTTTTATTCGTATTACCTCGTAACTTCCTCCTCTCACACACTCTCCCAGTCTTGGACACCTGCTTTTGCATATTCCTTCCTCCTCCTCCTCCTCCTTCACCTCCTGCCAATGCATTGTCTTCACCTCCGCGAGGTTTGCTGATACTCGTTCACCCCATTTATCATTTCCCCGCTGTCAAGCCCCTGCGCCTCCCTCTTAACCTCCTGCCTCTTGCTCTTGTGTATCTCCCAGTCAGAAAACTCCTTCCTTCCTCACCCATGCATCTCTCTCTCTCTCTCTCTCTCTCTCTCTCTCTCTCTCTCTCTCTCTCTCTCTCTCTCTCTCTCTCTCACTAGCGTCTTAACTAATGATAATAATGATAATGATAATAATGATAATGATAATAATAGTAATACTGATAATAATAATGATAGATATGATCGCTATCGTAATTATGGTCTCATCGTAAGTATCAAGATATGTACAGACGATGGGAAGATGATGACGTAACGTTGCGATGTGTCGGTCCAATTTGGATCCTCATCACTGACGCGGAGGAGGTCAGAGACTGAGAACAAGTACGAACGCAAGAGGGACAAGAACTGTGGAGTTGATGACAACAGGAACAGCAGGAGGAACGGAGGGAGGAACGGCAGGAGGAACGGGAGGAGGAACGGAGGGAGGAACAGCAGGAAGAACGGCAGGAGGAACGGAGGGAGGAACAGCAGAAGGAACAGCAGGCGGAACGGCAGGAGGAACGAAGGGAGGAACGGCAACAGGAGCAACGCAAAGGGGGGTCTTCCCTATGCCAGCTTTTGTGTTGATGTGTGTGACTCCTGTTGTGGAACAATAGAGTCAACAGAAGGGAAGATCCTTGTTCTAAATCTGAAGTTGCTGGCTGTTATGGTTGGCTGACTGGCGACGCTGCCTAACAGTGGCTTCTGGCACGACGGGTTCGAAGCAGGATGAGCTCGGTCGATAACAACGCCAGGGGTTTCCGACCTAAGATATAGCACTATTACCGTCAGTGGACGAGGACTTCTGCTCTGCATACGACCCGGAAAGCTTCGTTCCCCTCCGGCTGTTGAACTGAAGAAGACGGGGAATAAAACACGGCGCAGGAGACAGGGTAAAAAAGAACATGGGAATAATTGGTGGCTAAAGATGGAGAGGAGGAAGAGGTGAGGTTGTCGACTGGAGTTGCCGCATTACGAGTGGAATAATAATGAGGTTAATTATGCGTATGCCAAGCAGGGAGAGGAGCTGTAGCAAAAGAGTGAAGTGTTTCTCGTAAAGTAATCGGCCAAGCTGACGAAGAAACTAAGTTCACCGTGAGAAACTAAGAGAGAGTGTGTACGGAAGTCCTCCCACTGCCCTCACGAACACTTGATAACTCTAAACCACTGGGAACCATTGAGAGGAGAGGCAGTACATGGGAGGGATGTCCTGGAGCCCACTTGATCCGCAACACAGACAAGAAGGGGTCAGAACTGATCTGCTGACGTGGTGAGGAGGGTTAG
>NC_092237.1:51687043-51709543 GCF_036320965.1 Panulirus ornatus | reverse complement strand
TGGGAATTGATCCGACGATGAACCTCAAAGAAATGGGGATTGATCCGACGATGAACCTCAAAGAAATGGGAATTGATCCGACGATGAACCTCAAAGAAATGGGGATTGATCCGACGATGAACCTCAAAGAAATGGGGATTGATCCGACGATGAACCTCAAAGAAATGGGGATTGATCCGACGATGAACCTCAAAGAAATGGGAATTGATCCGACGATGAACCTCAAAGAAATGGGGATTGATCCGACGATGAACCTCAAAGAAATGGGAATTGATCCGACGATGAACCTCAAAGAAATGGGAATTGATCCGACGATGAACCTCAAAGAAATGGGAATTGATCCGACGATGAACCTCAAAGAAATGGGGATTGATCCGACGATGAACCTCAAAGAAATGGGGATTGATCCGACGACGAACCTCAAAGAAATGGGGATTGATCCGACGATGAACCTCAAAGAAATGGGGATTGATCCGACGATGAACCTCAAAGAAATGGGGATTGATCCGACGACGAACCTCAAAGAAATGGGAATTGATCCGACGATGAACCTCAAAGAAATGGGGATTGATCCGACGACGAACCTCAAAGAAATGGGGATTGATCCGACGATGAACCTCAAAGAAATGGGAATTGATCCGACGATGAACCTCAAAGAAATGGGGATTGATCCGACGATGAACCTCAAAGAAATGGGAATTGATCCGACGATGAACCTCAAAGAAATGGGAATTGATCCGACGATGAACCTCAAAGAAATGGGAATTGATCCGACGATGAACCTCAAAGAAATGGGGATTGATCCGACGATGAACCTCAAAGAAATGGGGATTGATCCGACGATGAACCTCAAAGAAATGGGGATTGATCCGACGATGAACCTCAAAGAAATGGGGATTGATCCGACGATGAACCTCAAAGAAATGGGGATTGATCCGACGATGAACCTCAAAGAAATGGGAATTGATCCGACGATGAACCTCAAAGAAATGGGAATTGATCCGACGATGAACCTCAAAGAAATGGGGATTGATCCGACGATGAACCTCAAAGAAATGGGAATTGATCCGACGATGAACCTCAAAGAAATGGGAATTGATCCGACGATGAACCTCAAAGAAATGGGAATTGATCCGACGATGAACCTCAAAGAAATGGGGATTGATCCGACGATGAACCTCAAAGAAATGGGGATTGATCCGACGACGAACCTCAAAGAAATGGGGATTGATCCGACGATGAACCTCAAAGAAATGGGGATTGATCCGACGACGAACCTCAAAGAAATGGGGATTGATCCGACGATGAACCTCAAAGAAATGGGGATTGATCCGACGATGAACCTCAAAGAAATGGGAATTGATCCGACGATGAACCTCAAAGAAATGGGAATTGATCCGACGATGAACCTCAAAGAAATGGGGATTGATCCGACGATGAACCTCAAAGAAATGGGGATTGATCCGACGACGAACCTCAAAGAAATGGGAATTGATCCGACGATGAACCTCAAAGAAATGGGAATTGATCCGACGATGAACCTCAAAGAAATGGGGATTGATCCGACGATGAACCTCAAAGAAATGGGGATTGATCCGACGATGAACCTCAAAGAAATGGGGATTGATCCGACGATGAACCTCAAAGAAATGGGGATTGATCCGACGATGAACCTCAAAGAAATGGGAATTGATCCGACGATGAACCTCAAAGAAATGGGGATTGATCCGACGACGAACCTCAAAGAAATGGGAATTGATCCGACGACGAACCTCAAAGAAATGGGGATTGATCCGACGATGAACCTCAAAGAAATGGGAATTGATCCGACGATGAACCTCAAAGAAATGGGAATTGATCCGACGATGAACCTCAAAGAAATGGGGATTGATCCGACGACGAACCTCAAAGAAATGGGAATTGATCCGACGACGAACCTCAAAGAAATGGGAATTGATCCGACGATGAACCTCAAAGAAATGGGAATTGATCCGACGATGAACCTCAAAGAAATGGGAATTGATCCGACGATGAACCTCAAAGAAATGGGGATTGATCCGACGACGAACCTCAAAGAAATGGGGATTGATCCGACGATGAACCTCAAAGAAATGGGAATTGATCCGACGATGAACCTCAAAGAAATGGGGATTGATCCGACGATGAACCTCAAAGAAATGGGAATTGATCCGACGATGAACCTCAAAGAAATGGGGATTGATCCGACGACGAACCTCAAAGAAATGGGGATTGATCCGACGATGAACCTCAAAGAAATGGGGATTGATCCGACGATGAACCTCAAAGAAATGGGGATTGATCCGACGATGAACCTCAAAGAAATGGGGATTGATCCGACGACGAACCTCAAAGAAATGGGGATTGATCCGACGATGAACCTCAAAGAAATGGGGATTGATCCGACGATGAACCTCAAAGAAATGGGGATTGATCCGACGACGAACCTCAAAGAAATAGGGATTGATCCGACGATGAACCTCAAAGAAATGGGAATTGATCCGACGATGAACCTCAAAGAAATGGGAATTGATCCGACGACGAACCTCAAAGAAATGGGAATTGATCCGACGACGAACCTCAAAGAAATGGGGATTGATCCGTCGTTGAACCTCAGAGAAATGGGAATTGATCCGACGATGAACCTCAAAGAAATGGGAATTGATCCGACGATGAACCTCAAAGAAATGGGGATTGATCCGACGATGAACCTCAAAGAAATGGGGATTGATCCGACGATGAACCTCAAAGAAATGGGGATTGATCCGACGATGAACCTCAAAGAAATGGGAATTGATCCGACGATGAACCTCAAAGAAATGGGGATTGATCCGACGACGAACCTCAAAGAAAGAGACTAATACAACCTCCAATGTCAACAAGAAATAGAGGCTGATTGGTAAGAGGGTCTTAGATAGATAGGGACCAATGCGACGTTAAGTCTGAGGTAAGAGTAGGGACTAATGGTGAGATGGCTTCAAAATAGGGACTCGTGTTACGTTGAACCTGCAAATAGATAGTGACCAATGTGACGTTATATAATCTCGCGCATCAGAGGACTGACTGACGTCATATCGACTTCCCTCAAACTGTGAGGGTCGCAGTGGACACCTTGTGGCTAATGGACTTCAGGGTCACCTGTGTTATACTGCCCTTGTAACAGTAGAGGAGGCCATGCCTGGTGTACTGCACACACACACACACACACACACAACACACACCTCGAACACCGATGGTATATCATCCAAAACCCGTGTTGTGGGCTTAAGCTGCGAGTGTTTATTAGTTTCTAAATGAAAAATCTCTCAATCTATCATCATCAACTCAGGTTCCATTTGCGTCAGGGTGGGTGGATCAAGTGCACACAGCCATGAACATCCTGTGTGTGGGGATTAATTTCGCAGAACTACAGGGCTCGCAACCCCCGCGGGGTAGGCACGCTCTGTTGAATATGCATCTCTGAAAATTTCATATTAAACTTTTATGAAGGTATTAAGATAGCATTGATATAATGCTGCGTCCTAATATGGTCTGTTATATGGCTTAATTTGTGTCATAAACAGTGGTCCTGATGCAGACGAGTTGGCACCTTGCTATAGAGCTCTGTCTGGTGTGTACAGGGTTTGATGACGTACAATCTCCACTTGTGTACAGGGTTTGATGACGTACAGCCTCGTGCTGTGTACAGGGTTTGATCCCGTACAGCCTCGTGCTGTGTACAGGGTTTGATCCCGTACAGCCTCGTGCTGTGTACAGGGTTTGATGACGTACAGTCTCGTGCTGTGTACAGGGTTTGATGACGTACAGCCTCGTGCTGTGTACAGGGTTTGATGACGTACAGCCTCGTGCTGTGTACAGGGTATGATGACGTACAGCCTCGTGCTGTGTACAGGGTTTGATGACGTACAGCTTCGTGCTGTGTACAAGGTTTGATGACGTACAGCCTTGTGCTGTGTACAGGGTTTGATCCCGTACAGCCTCGTGCTGTGTACAGGGTTTGATGACGTACAGTCTCGTGCTGTGTACAGGGTTTGATGACGTACAGCCTCGTGCTGTGTACAGGGTTTGATGACGTACAGCCTCGTGCTGTGTACAGGGTTTGATGACGTACAGCCTCGTGCTGTGTACAGGGTTTGATGACGTATAGCTTCGTGCTGTGTACAGGGTTTGATGACGTACAGCCTCGTGCTGTGTACAGGGTTTGATGACGTACAGCTTCGTGCTGTGTACAGGGTTTGATGACGTACAGCCTCGTGCTGTGTACAGGGTTTGATGACGTACAGCCTCGTGCTGTGTACAGGGTTTGATGACGTACAGCCTCGTGCTGTGTACATTGTTTGATGACGTACAGTCTCGTGCTGTGTACAAGGTTTGATGACGTACAGCCTCGTGCTGTGTGCAGTAGTCTCGGTCACAAGACGATGCAGAGTCTGGCTATGATTGTGAAGCAGTTGGGAAGAGTTCTGATCGTACAGATGTTCCCAGGGATGGCTCTTAAACTGGTGGCTCGTGTGCTCATCTCTCTCTCTCTGTCCCTATTCCTTGCTGTCTCCGTCTCGTACCGTCCCTGTTTGTTACTGTCCCCGTTTCTGTATGTCCGTTATTTACTGTTCCTGTTTCTTGCTTTCCCTGTCTCTTACTGTTCCTGTTTCTTGCTGCCCCCGTTTCTTACGGTTCCCATTATTGTTGTATTTTCAACAGGGAGTTTAAGGTGGTTGGCTTCCAAAATATCTAGACTGTCCACCACTACCGTTCGTTATCAGGTGATATTAGGATCCGGATTCGTTTTGGTATGAGGGCGTCAGTCCATAGGAGACAACCAAGTCGGTGCAATCCATTCCTTCAGGCCGGAACTGCCCGAACGATTTATGCTGTTCGTGAAGTTCGTGGACCTCTGATGATCTTTCCACGTATGAGGGGAAGATTAGGAAAACTCTACAGTGAGTTGCATGTCGCAAAACAGAAAATATTTCAAGAGATAGGAAGCCGCTAGTGCTCCCTTTAACTGTACGATTATTTGATGCAAATCATAATTGGGAACGAAGGCTCAAAAGCGCAAGGTCAGATCAATCTTCAGTGAGGTACAATCTTCAACAGTAATATATATATATATATATATATATATATATATATATATATATATATATATATATATATATATATATATATATATATATATATATAACCCAACAGCATTTTTCTTTTTTTTTTTTCCATTCTCGTCCATGTGATTCCAATGATTGTCGTCAATTGCATTAGATGTAGAATAGTCACATAGTTTAACCACAAATTTCCAGCTCACTTTCGACCAACTTATTCTGGAATAATTTCCCAGCGGAAAAGCAGAGCGGTCTTCATAAAACGTCAACTTTGTCCAGTAAAGTCACACTGGAAAAACAAAGCAAAAAAAACAAAAAAAAAAAGAAAAGATCGTCGGGAACTATTGCGATGAATTATTGAAATCCTTTTGTGGATGATGGCTATCGGGTCTCCATGAAAATGTCAAAGTGCAGAGGATCAAACTCTCTCTCTCTCTCTCTCTCTCTCTCTCTCTCTCTCTCTCTCTCTCTCTCTCTCTCTCTCTCTCTCGCCAACAATTCTAATATGATTTTTCTTATTTTGGAAACGTGGGAGGGGGGGATTTTGTTTTTGTATCCGTCCCCCTTCTCTTATGTAACGTCTATTAATCCAATTTACATCTATGCACATTTATCGAAATGTTGATGTCAGCGATGTGTATACCTGCACGGCGCATCCCTCATACACACTGTCGCGTTTTAAAGTCGCATGTGTAACAGCAAGACGCACTTACGAGAACGTGTTAATAAGCTGCAGACAATGTTTGTTCATGCACATGAGAAAGCATTTCATATATTCCACCAGATTTACAGAACTTTGCCAACTTTTTACCTACACTGAGCCATCTAGATTCAGTGTAAAATGTACGAGACATTCATAATTGGCCGGAACATATTAAAGGGTGCATTAAAAGCCGTGCGTTTCAAGGATACAGCCTGAAGAGAAATTATTATTTACAGCTTCAGGATTCATGACGTGTTTCAGGTGTGAACACTCTTCTGCACACCCGTAGCGAACTGATAGATGAAGCAAGTGATGGGTGTGGAATGTGAGCACTTGGGTACCTGGTAGGCGAAGTAGTGATACCTGATGAAGTTCAGGAGAGAGAGAGAGAGAGAGAGAGAGAGAGAGAGAGAGAGAGAGAGAGAGAGAGAGAGAGAGTGTTAGAGACTTCCTTCTTTAGCACAGGGAACCGTGAACCCGTTCCTGTAGCCTATCACTTAGTGAACCCGTATTCCTGTAGCCTATCACTTAGTGAACACATTCCTGTAGCCTATCACTTAGTGAACCCATTCCTGCAGCCTATCACTTAGTGAACCCGTATTCCTGTAGCCTATCACTTAGTGAATCCATTCCTGTAGCCTATCACTTAGTGAACCCATTCCTGCAGCCTATCACTTAGTGAACCCGTATTCCTGTAGCCTATCACTTAGTGAATCCATTCCTGTAGCCTATCACTTAGTGAACCCATTCCTGCAGCCTATCACTTAGTGAACCCGTATTCCTGTAGCCTATCACTTTTGCAACACCGACTGTAGTAAAGGCTGGTCTTTCACCGGGGCACACCGCTTTCTGTCGTATACATCTCGAGTGTGCGATGAAGAAAAAATCCCTCATCTCTCGTTTGTCCTCTGATGGTAGACCGTAATCTTAGCACATCGCTCTGACGACGCCGCACCAACAGAACTGTGTGGTAATCATATACCTGGCGTGTCAACCTGCCCACACATCGTGATGATGATGACGCCTTCAAAAAGGCATTGCATGAAGCGTACACAGTCTGCGGACGCACCAAACCACATTTCACTAAGTTCTCGAAAAGTCCACAGATCGAGCCCTCCCCTTACCTGCCTAACGTAGAGGACCACGGCCTCATGCACCTACGCTCCGTTGAACGCACAACTCTGCGGACAGACCAAGCCACATTCCACTAATGTAATAGTTATAGCTTTTTTCATTATGATAATTTGCTTGATTATTGTTCAATTTACGTGTGTGTTCTAATAATTCCTGTCCATAACGAAATGAGAATGAATGTAAATCGATCGACTTTTCTTGATCCAATTTGGTCCAACTCTCCACATGATTCATAACGTAATAATTGTTTAGTGAAATGAATATACTGAAAACTCCCACTCTCAACTGTAGATATTTTCTTTGCAACGGACGAAGGTCGACATCGAAGTCCACCCTTGGTTTCCACATCCTCCGGGACAGCCTCAGTCCCCACCGCTACCTACCTATCCAGGGTTCACTGACTAATACTGACCGCGAGGACGTTTCTGGACACTGTGTAGGTCGCTGTTGTCAGGATCTCTCCCACGTCCTTGTCTCAGTTTTCATCATCCTTTCTCTCCCCCCCCTTTGCTTCTGCAGGTATCCCGGGCAACAAGGATACAATATCCTCAGGGGGTTTTGGGACGTGTGATGTCGCGCACTTGGGAGGAGTTCTTCTTCGGACGTAATTGTCATGACTTCTTATTAAGAGGAATTACAGCGCGCTTGTCACCATCTTCCACGGGCTGTAGAGCGGGGTTTGTGAGCTCGCAGGGTAGCGAGGACCTAGAGCTGTGGGGAGACACGAGATCCTCAGCCTCTCGCTAGGTATTGCACTTCCGACGCAATACATCGTCTTGCCTCAAAGAGCAGATGCTGTGCGGGTTAAGGAAGCGAGATACTACACTTGTGGCGAACATAACGAACACTTAAGGTTTAAGGTAAAGGACGTAAAAGTGAGGTTGATTTAATACGAGATATGTATGATGACGATGTTAGATCAAGTTTTTGAATTGGTTAGAAGCTACGATATGTATTCATCTTGTCTGAAACTGATAATACGTTTTTCATGTTAGGTAGAAATGAGGATGTTGTATTGTCAGTGTGGGATAGATTTTTATTTTTCTGTCCCCATTTTGTTATGGATTCTCTCTCTCTCTCTCTCTCTCTCTCTCTCTCTCTCTCTCTCTCTCTCTCTCTCTCTCTCTCTCTCTCTCTCTCTCTCTCTCTCTCCGTTTATTTTCCTATGCCTATTATTTTTCATATCTTATTTCAAGGTCTCACAAACCCTCTCCTGTATCTCCGTTCCGAAATTCTCACAACTGTGTGAAACGGTTCGAATCTTTTATCTCTATTGTGTGAAAAACAATCGCGTGCTCTAACCTGATATTTTACGACTCCGCTACGAACCCATCGTTTCGCTGGTTTCATTTGAAATGATCGTTCTGTTCTCTGTGACTCTGTCCGTCGCATCGATGACCCAGTTCACTGACTTTTAATTCTTGTTTCCCCACAAACAATCATTTGCTTCAGCCCAAATGAATTTGCTCTACTGACTCGCTCGAGTGGATAGTTTTTTCTTTTTTTTTTTCGGTTCATCGTCACCATCAGGACTGACTGCCTCGCTCACGGCCACCCAAAATGACACCGCTTCACCCACCTCGCTGGATTCGACCCCCCTGTTCACAGTCTCCTTTACTACGCGTCTCCCTAATGAAGCAATTGCTTCATCCAGTCACGCATCGCTAAGCATTATGGAGCTCCCGTCCTTACTTAATTAAAGATGTCATATGCACCAACTGAACATCCCCAACCCCCCTGGAATTTGAACTCGCGCTCCCGAGCTGACGAAGCCGAAATTGAAGCTTCGGAATTCCGAAACGAACCAGCATTTTGAACCTGTTTTATTTGCTTGTGTTCTGCAGATGTTCTCTGGTTCCCTGACTGAACTTGCAAGCTTGTTCTCAGTGTCGAATCATCCCGTCACCTCCTTACTGTGCCTCACGTTTTCACTCATTTTCATCATCTTTGTACCTTTCTTGACTCTACTCCGTCTGTACGTCCATCGTTTCTGATCATTCTCATCTCGTCTTTTATACTTCCTTCCCAGTCGTGCGTTCAGCACGTGCGTGTCGGTAATCTTTACCCCTCGTGATCTTTATCCCTCCAGTCATGCTTCATCTGGCCCTCTCAGTCACCTTCTGCTGGCGTTCGTCGTATATTTTCCTCTTGTTTTGTATTTTCTTTATATCATTTTTTTTTTTTATATTACGTCCATTGCGTTTTCTTTTTTGTATTTTCTTTATATCCTTCATATATTTTTTTTCATTACGTCCATTGCGTTTTCTTATCCTTGTTGATCCACCTCCATCGACTCGGTTTCATATCTGCCGTGCATCTATCGGTCTATCAATTCCCCTCTGTTGGTTTGTTATCGAATAATAGATATCTATCGAACCGGGTCTGTCCTTGTTGCTTGGCATATCTCCTTAATGAGAATCGGAGGGCTTCGCATTCTCTTGCTCCTCTTGACGTCACGAATCGTATATTTCTAGTCTCCTTACACTCGCAAGCCCTCCCTCCCGCCGCTGGGGAGGTAACGTCACACACAGACGACCGAGCCAGGGCGGGGGAAAATCGTCGCTTGGCTCCTCGCTGCCGCCCTACACTTTTTAGAAAATCATGTGATACACCTGGGGATGATTTCCAACACTACCTCCAACCACACCCTCAGCGACCCACCTGTTCGTTTTTGTCGTCCTTCTCAGACACGCGGGAGATACGTGGGTCGTAGTCGTCTTTCTACCTCGTTCCCCAACCACGGGGGATGAAAGACACCCCGTATACGTCAGTGTGTGTGTGTGTGTGTGTGTGTGTGTGTGAGAGAGAGAGAGAGAGAGAGAGAGAGAGAGAGAGAGAGAGAGAGAGAGAGAGAGAGAGAGAGAATCATAAAATGTGGACATCAGCTTGAGGAGGGGAGGGCCTTGTCTCCTGATGGTGGCTTTGACGCGGCCTGTCGCCTCGAAGGGGAGGTGGCTGTCCAGACAAGATCCTCCTCCACGCAATATACATAACATCGCGCCCCACTCTCCCTTATGCTGAGGGAATACGTACTCTCTCTCTCTCTCTCTCTCTCTCTCTCTCTCTCTCTCTCTCTCTCTCTCTCTCTCTCTCTCTCTCTCTCTCTCTCTCTCTCTCTCTCTCTCTCTCCCTCTTTTCTACAGCATACCTATTGCACCTTGACCTGCCCTTGCTGGATGTAAGACGGTCTACTTTCTCGCTTCTCGTATGGAATGGCATTTTCGTTCGGAGATATTCCTTCAAATGAATAATAGGAACTTTCGATTGGACTCATCCCGTTAAATCCGTTGATGAACGGATCTTCGGGCCCCAGAGGGCGTTGGAGGTTTCCTACACACCGCATTGATTATATTGGATTACTCCTGCGGTGCCTGCTGGACGGATGTCGAGAGATCGGAGACGATCTTTAGCTAAGGAGGATTTGTAGCCAGTTAAACGGTGGCTTTAGCCCAAGAGAGATACCGTTGAAATATGATCTCTCTTCACGTAGTCTATAAGTCTTTCATAATTCATATTAACGTTGGATTATTGTTTTTATCCCCGCAGGTACTCGGCCGAAATGAAAAAAAAAAAAAAATGGAATGGAAAAAAAAAGAATCAATTGTATTTGATCGTTAATTGACTTCCTCATCTCACCCGCTTCATCGGTGCGTTGTCCAGGACCCACGTAACATTGCTCTGGACTCTTGTCGGCCGGTATCGCAATATTGCCCAGGACCACACGATCCGATTGTCGCAACTGTCCTACATCCAGTTACCGGGTCGTGAATGTGTAGGATCAATTTGATTAGCGCCAATCTTGTGTCTAGCGACCAGAGGTGGATGAATGTCATTACAGTCAAAGGCCCCCGAAGTGACGAGTGTTAACAGATAAGTGCCATTACTGATCTAGGACTCGGTCGTTTAATTATGACTCTCCATGACTCGATTAGCGAGTGTCGATGCCACTAAAAGCCTCGCTTGATCACTCTCATTGTCTAGAACCCTGCTGATCGATGCATGCGTGCCTAGCCCTAGGGTAATGTGTGGCAACGCTGTTTTAAGAAACGCATCAATGTGTGAGAGGAAACCATAGTCTACCTCATTCAGACCCGCCTCGGAGATTGGTCCGACGATATCCTGCAAGCGCAGACTCCCGTCCCTTTTAGACCCTCTACACAAACACACACTGCCATATACCACACACTCACACTGTCATGTACCACACTCACACACATCCTAATCTTCAGGAATAAGTCCAGCCAGTGTGACAGAATCCCCCGGTAATGTCACCATCCTTAGCGAGACAAAGAGCGGCCAAGCTCCTCTCTCTCTCTCTCTTCTCTTCTCTCTCTCTCTCTCTCTCTCTCTCTCTCTCTCTCTCTCTCTCTCTCTCTCTCTCTCTCTCGACGCGAAGACATCAAACGCCTGCGCCACACAGGGCGTTGATCCGCCTCGTCTGCAGCTGTGAAGCCATTATGCTCCAGTAATTGCTCAGGCGACTACATCGTAGAGGACGTATTTTTGACTTTGATCTCCACACTCTCCTTTTTACCATCAGTGGCCTCGATTTTCGACGCGGGAGGGAAGAGTAAAATCGAAATACGTGGGGGTAAAAGTGCACGAGCGCGGGTTATAGGTGTGGGGTTCGGTGGTCAAGGAGGTCATGTGATAAGGGTATAGGGTTCGAGTTATACCGCCCCGCTCTCCCAGAGGGGTTTCAAGTTACCTGTGAACTGTATTTAGAGGTTCCAATCACATAAACAAGTGGGTGTGTATGTGATTACCATGTGTGACTACTGTCTGTGTCATACGGGGAGAGTTTTACACTTGTGTTGCCTTCGTGTCTTAACCTTGCATATGTTTACCATGTCTGTAATATTATATGGACACACACACACACACACACACACACACACACACACACACACACACACACACACACACACACACACACATCAGCCTAAGCTAGGTACCCATTTATCGACCAGATTCAAGGGGAAGAGGAGTAGTTGGGATGGGCTGTGGATCTAATCCTGCGCCCAGAATTCGAACCCAGGGTGGGTTCCGTGCGTCAGCGATACTAACCACTGTACTTCGTGTGTGTGTGTGTGTGTGTGTGTGTGTGTTATAAAGCTTAAGGACGCTTCCACTCCGTTTGAAAAGAAAAAAAGACATAAAATTGTCAGTTATGTGTGAGAGATTTAGGAATTTTTCGTATGAATATTTGAGTAAAAAAAAAATATTCTAAGCTCCTTTTTGTTATTCCTTTGGGTTTGAAGTACCTCTCAAGTGGTGTAGAACTGTTGCCAATCCCCGTAAGACTTTTAATGACGTGTTACTACCTAAAAAAAAATAATGGCGTCATTGACGTACAAGGCGTCGCCGAATTCAAAGCGTTGATCTGAGGACAACATTTTGCGGTGGAGAGTCCAGCCACATCCCACAGATTACCGTCTGTACGTGAAGAAATCCCCCTCTCTCTCAACTGTAATCCCCCCCCCCCCTTCCCTCCGGCAACGTTTCAACCGCAGTATGATCATTTACACACGGAATTTCCAAGTGATTCAAAATAACGTTAGAATACGAAAAAAAGAAAAACCCTCTCTCCCACATCACGATGAAAAGATTCGAAACGTTTCGAGTCTGTGTGATCACTTCAGAACCATGAAAAAAATTCAGAAGTGAAGCAGGTGTGTGTGTGTGTGTGTGTGTGTGCAGGTGTGTGTGTGTGTGTGTGTGTGTGGGTGTGTGTGTGTGTGTGTGTGTGTGTGTGTGTGGAGAATCCGGGTTGAAAGAGAGAGAGAGAGAGAGAGAGAGAGAGAGAGAGAGAGAGAGAAAAAAAATTTCCAGCTTTCAGTCTCTCTCTTTCAGATCTGAGTGTAATTGTGACCATAAAAACAAATGTTTTTCATTCGTATTTCAATATTTTTATTTTTCTTCCAACGGTAATTTCTCCTGCGACGATTTTAGGGAATCGTTTTTGTGAAAAAGGGATTTTTTTTTTTTTTTTACTTTTCTCTTTTATATAAAGACAAAAAACTGTGTCGGAGGGAGGGAACGTCGTCCTGCCGTCGTGCTGATCGAAAGGTCGTACAGTCGTTCGCGACGACGCTGACGTCGTGCTCCAGTGGGGGCTTCGGTCGGTCCGTACCGCCTTGCCGTCGTCTTCGAGGACAGTGTCGTCGTTCTCGAGGGTCGTTGAGGAGGACGTGGTGCCACGCCCTGGAGGTCAACGCCTAATACCATCAGGAATATACGACGTGATCAGGCTCTGCAATGCCTCACACGTCTTGTGCTGGTCTTCTGGATGTGAAGGAGTGCTATTGATTTCCCTGTAATGGTTGCTGCTAGAGAGGACCCCCCCCCCTCGTATACCACACCTGTATAATTCACTTTTTCTTGCCGCTCAAAAGAATCCTATCTAGTCATAAATTATATATATATATATATATATATATATATATATATATATATATATATATATATATATATATATATATATATATATATTCTTTCCTTGTCCTTTGAGTCACTGTTCCATTTCCTGGAAAACTATAAAAATCATGCCCCAAAACGCCTTTCGCAGTTTTCCAGTCTCTTGAAACTATAGAAAGCGTTCATCGTATACACCTGTTACTAATGACACATCACAGCTCAAGATAACACCCAGAAGAAGACATTGTTAACTGTACGGTATATATACATCAGTGAAAAATAAAAAAAATTGAGGAACCTGGCAACAGAGTAACATATGCCAGATATATGATAACTATCCATAAAGAACGTTCTCCGGACACGGTTTGACGAAGACAGAGATACTGTTATGAAAATATTGACTGGTTTAGTAAAGTACGTCACTTGTAAGAAGATGGAGATGAGTTATCGTCTGCCAACTTATGGAGCCCAAGTGGAGCTCCTAGCGGAGTTAGGGGGGGTCTTGAAGGGTGCTGGAGTCCCTGGCAGAGGCTGGGGAGTGTTTTTGAGGGTACTGGTGGTCCGGATATATCCAAGGACCTCACAGGTACTCACTCCCGAGAACAGAACACCAGTTTCTTTTGTTTACGAAGCAACATTGACGACACAACAACACCAGATGACATCTCACGTCAGGAGAGTTCGAAGACCACACTGTCGTTTTCACTCGAAGTCGTTCGTGTTTGGATCGCCGACGTTATGAGGGCAAGACGTCCCACCACTGAGCGAACCCGCGACGCACCATGGAGAGGCCCTCCCACTCCGTGCCTCACTACCGACTTGGAGGGCCTCATTAAATCTCTTGCTGTCCTTTGTAGCGATGGCGTGGTCATCATTTTCCTATTATCTGCCGGACGGAGAGAATAGGCGTGTCTCTAGCACATGATCATCTGTTCCTTTAATCATTCTTGAATAAATCCATCCCTTAAATTAAGGGTCAACTTTAAGCTGATCGTGTTTGGTATTCATCGAACTCTCGTACATCATATATGGCACTGATGGTACCTTGATCTCTTGCAAATGCTCGCCCTGCCTCTGTCACATTACCTGCGCATGATTAAGGTTTGTAAATACGGAGGGTTTTCTTTTAGAAAAGGAGAAAAAAAAATCATGAGCGAGTCTTTCACAGACAATTGCCTTCTGTTCTCGCGCCATCATCGGAAAGTTGAGGGACAAATTGGCAGAGATTTTCCTGAAATATCATACCTTTTCCGTGATTGCAGCTCTCTGTGGCTTAATTTTTGGAAATATCTGATACATTAATTCGTGTCTGCGATTTCCAAAATGTTTTCTCGACCTAGGAATGTTTTAGATAATGTTCACATTTTTTGTGGAAACTCGTAAATATTTATACCTTTACCGGTGTCTTGGCGTTCGTTATAATTTTATTTGTAACTAGTCACTTCCTCCTAGTCAGTTCGTATCAACGAATACGGTGGTCAGAGTTCTCTAGTTCGACTCTGTTGATCGCGTATTCTAACCCTCCTTAACCTAATCTACCTAGACAAAATGTCCTCTTCCTATGATATCACCGTAGAGTTACAGAAGGCATATGTTCCCAGAGCGAGGAAGGCTTGAGATTAGAATCCTAAGAGGGAATCCAGAGGGAGGCTGATGGATGTCCTTCCTTCAGCAGTAGCTGAAGACAGTAGGACTCGAGGTAAGATCGAGGCGAGGTGATCGTGGCAAATGTCAAGTACGTTGTGGTTCACGGCGCCCAAGGTCGGTATAGATGCATTACTGTGGATTATACCTCTATGTTGTGGTCATTAGATATTGAAGCACTGATGAACAGCCACCTCAGCGACAGTATTTAGCAAGTGATAAGTATGTTTTCTGACTTCGATGCTCCTGAACTGTTGTTAAGAGTCCAAGATCAGAGACTGAGGCCTTTAAGATGCGACTGCCCTGTGTGTGCTTTGACTTCGACGACTCGTAAGCCATAAGAGATGTTATAACCTCAATTTTACGACAGTCTTAAGCCAGGGATGTTATAACCTCAGTTTTACGACAGCCTTAAGAGCCAAAGACATTACCTCTGACCTTAAGATTTTTAATGACCTCTGACTTTAAGATTCTTATTCCCAGAGGTAAATAGTGACATTTTGAGACTTCAGTTCCTATCATCCAACTGAGTTTAAACTCTCGGCATTTGAAACCCCGACACAAGGTCGCCGGTCGGAAACCTGGATGGCGAAACCAGAACCTGGAAGATACTGGTCGATTGTCCTTCCCTTGAACACTGTCGAGAACATGATTAAAATTCTCGTCAACAGAATGATTAGCATTTAATTCTTTGAAACTAAAAAGAGGAATATCCCTTCCCTTAAGAGACTGGCCGAGAAGACCTCACTGACCCCACCGTCTGGATCCGTCCAGACAAAGCCAAAAACTACGAAAACCTAAAGACGGGAACGTTACGTGAAATTGCTTTCTTTTTCGCTGCCGGGACTTCAATTAGACAGATCCCATTACCCTCTGATCATTATTTAACTGTCAGTAATCTCGTACAAGAGCCTCAACAGCCAAGCGCTGAGAAGGTCAGTTAGTTCCCAGAGGCCAAGCATCGGCGAGGAGAAGAAGCCTCCACCCTCCTCCTCCTCGTCGATCTGGACGGCTTTACACCTCCATGTTCTTCATCCGAGACATCACTTCCGACAGTTCCTTCTGCGTGAACTCTTGCTCAACGTGGGTCAGGGAGCAGTTGCTTATGGAGCCGCCGCTCAGGAGGCTGTCGGACTGGCTCCTCTTCCGAGTTTCGGGGGACGCGGTGGAGACGAACACATCGATCGGGTTCTCGATGACCTCCGCGCGGCGAAATCGCGGCTTCAGCCGAGGCCTGAACTTGGAGGGTCCTCTCTCCTTGGCCGCCGCGAGCTTGTGTTTGCCGCTAGCCCTCCGCACGCCGTTGAAGGCCTGCATGAGGTGCGCCCTCCTCTGGCCGTTGTCGGACCTGTGGGCGTCGGCGGCCTTGGTGGAGGCGCTGTTGGAGTCGGAGATGAAGATTTGCTCTGTAAGTTCAAGGGTGTGGGTATGTTGAGAGCGAGCGGACTGGGAGCTTGAGCGCCACCTACCTCCGCCTGCGCTATGGTCCTGGCCTAGACAGCTCTCCAGGGTCACCTGCGGGAGGAGAGAAAGAGGTCACGCCAGTTAGTCCCGAGGGAAGAGAACCAGGTAGTGACAGGTGGCATGTCTAAACACATATGAAGATGCTCACATACAGAGACACGATGATATAATTGGTTTGGTATTTTTAGAGCAGTCTAAAAGGGATAGAGAGGCATATATATATATATATATATATATATATATATATATATATATATATATATATATATATATATATATATATATATATATTCCTATGAGTCCACGGGGAAAATGAAACACGAAAAGTTCCCAAGTGCACTTTCGTGTAATAATCACGTCTTCAGGGGAGACACAAGAGAAAAGTATAACAGTCAGTTGATATACATCGAAGAGACGAAGCTAGGACGCCATTTGGTAAACATGTGATTGTTATATTTCTCTCTTGTGTCTCCCCTGATGATGTGATTATTACACGAAAGTGCACTTGGGAACTTTTCGTGTTTCATTTTCCCCGTGGACTCATAGGAATATCTTGATCACGCGCAAAATTGTGATCCTTTCCAATATATATATATTTTTTTTTTTTTTTTTTACTTTGTCGCTGTCTCCCGCGTTTGCGAGGTAGCGCAAGGAAACAGACGAAAGAAATGGCCCAACCCCCCCCCCCCCCCCCATACACATGTATATACATACGTCCAAACACGCAAATATACATACCTACACAGCTTTCCATGGTTTACCCCAGACGCTTCACATGCCTTGATTCAATCCACTGACAGCACGTCAACCCCGGTATACCACATCGCTCCAATTCACTCTATTCCTTGCCCTCCTTTCACCCTCCTGCATGTTCAGGCCCCGATCACACAAAATCTTTTTCACTCCATCTTTCCACCTCCAATTTGGTCTCCCTCTTCTCCTCGTTCCCTCCACCTCCGACACATATATCCTCTTGGTCAGTCTTTCCTCACTCATTCTCTCCATGTGCCCAAACCACTTCAAAACACCCTCTTCTGCTCTCTCAACCACGCTCTTTTTATTTCCACACATCTCTCTTACCCTTACGTTACTCACTCGATCAAACCACCTCACACCACACATTGTCCTCAAACATCTCATTTCCAGCACATCCATCCTCCTGCGCACAACTCTATCCATAGCCCACGCCTCGCAACCATACAACATTGTTGCAACCACTATTCCTTCTAACATACCCATTTTTGCTTTCCGAGATAATGTTCTCGACTTCCACACATTCTTCAAGGCCCCCAGAATTTTCGCCCCCTCCCCCACCCTATGATCCAATTCCGCTTCCATGGTTCCATCCGCTGCCAGATCCACTCCCAGATATCTAAAACACTTCACTTCCTCCAGTTTTTCTCCATTCAAACTCACCTCCCAATTGACTTGACCCTCAACCCTACTGTACCTAATAACCTTGCTCTTATTCACATTTACTCTTAACTTTCCTCTTCCACACACTTTACCAAACTCAGTCACCAGCTTCTGCAGTTTCTCACATGAATCAGCCACCAGCGCTGTATCATCAGCGAACAACAACTGACTCACTTCCCAAGCTCTCTCATCCCCAACAGACTTCATACTTGCCCCTCTTTCCAAGACTCTTGCATTTACCTCCCTAACAACCCCATCCATAAACAAATTAAACAACCATGGAGACATCACACACCCCTGCCGCAAACCTACATTCACTGAGAACCAATCACTTTCCTCTCTTCCTACACGTACACATGCCTTACATCCTCGATAAAAACTTTTCACTGCTTCTAACAACTTTCCTCCCACACCATATATTCTTAATACCTTCCACAGAGCATCTCTATCAACTCTATCATATGCCTTCTCCAGATCCATAAATGCTACATACAAATCCATGTGCTTTTCTAAGTATTTCTCACATACATTCTTCAAAGCAAACACCTGATCCACACATCCTCTACCACTTCTGAAACCACACTGCTCTTCCCCAATCTGATGCTCTGTACATGCCTTCACCCTCTCAATCAATACCCTCCCATATAATTTACCAGGAATACTCAACAAACTTATACCTCTGTAATTTGAGCACTCACTCTTATCCCCTTTGCCTTTGTACAATGGCACTATGCACGCATTCCGCCAATCCTCAGGCACCTCACCATGAGTCATACATACATTAAATAACCTTACCAACCAGTCAATAATACAGTCACCCCCTTTTTTAATAAATTCCACTGCAATACCATCCAAACCTGCTGCCTTGCCGGCTTTCATCTTCCGCAAAGCTTTCACTACCTCTTCTCTGAATACCAAATAATTTTCCCTAACCCTCTCACTTTGCACACCACCTCGACCAAAACACCATATATCTGCCACTCTATCATCAAACACATTCAACAAACCTTAGAGTGGCAGATATAGGGTGTTTTGGTCGAGGTGGTGTGCAAAGTGAGAGGGTTAGGGAAAATATATATATATATATATATATATATATATATATATATATATATATATATATATAATTTCGTTTCTTTGATAAACGAAACAGTTCAGAGAGTCTCTTCGTTTATCAGGTTCATCGACAGATGTCTATGAATATTTGGATTTATGTCGACACTCGTCAATTATGGTGATAAAAAACTCCATTGTCTGGCCTATATATCCACCCATCCGTCAGTTCCCCCCCACCCGACCTCTCTCTCTCTCTCTCTCTCTCTCTCTCTCTCTCTCTCTCTCTCTCTCTCTCTCTCTCTCTCTCTCTCTCTCTCTCTCTCTCTCTCTCTCGTGTGTGTATGAGTGGTTTATTGACACACACACACACACACACACACACACACACACACACACACACACACACACACACACACACACACATTTTTTCTTAACGTCATACATATTTCCTACAACATACATCCATGAACAACGCATGATTTTGTAATCAACGAAGAACCAGAGTACACACCATGAATGAAAGGAAAAAAGCTCTTCTTAATGGAAAATTAATTTTCACTGACTTGTAATTATGCTAATGAGGTAATTGTTACGGTAGTCCGTTGAGCAGTCACTAAGTCTATAAACTTACGAAACAAAGCCTGTCTATCAAGAAGACAAATTGGTACAAAAATAGGATTTGCGTGAGGGAGTAACTGGCACAGAAATAGGATTGGTATCAGATGGAAATTGGCACAGAAATAGGACTTGCATGAGAGGGTAATTAGCACAGAAATAGGACTTGCATGAGAGGGTAATTAGCGCAGAAATAGGACTTGCATGAGAGGGTAATTAGCACAGAAATAGGACTTGCATGAGAGGGTAATTAGCACAGAAATAGGACTTGCATGAGAGGGTAATTAGCACAGAAATAGGACTTGCATGAGAGGGTAATTAGCACAGAAATAGGACTTGCATGAGAGGGTAATTAGCACAGAAATAGGACTTGCATGAGAGGGTAATTAGCACAAACTTGCATGAGAGGTGTAACTGGCACAGAAATAGGACCTGCACGAAAGGTTAATAGGCACGTGAAATAGGACTTGCACGATGGGATAATTGGCACGGTAATAGGCCCTGCATGACGGGGTAATTGCTAATGAGCCACTGAATAGGATTACACAGGGGGAGGGGGGGAGGGGGAGGAAGGGATAATCATTAATTAGCGAGCGGGAGGGAGGAGGAGGAGGGATTGGAAATTCGTGTGCAGCGAGTGAATTGAGGGCGCTTAACCCACCGCTCTCCCTGAGCGTCAGGGAGAAGACCTCTTGAGGGACACGGGTGGACGTGTGGACCTGCGTCAGCCGCTGAGGACGAGGCGCGAGGAACAGAGGATAGGAAGGAGAGAGAGAGAGAGAGAGAGAGAGAGAGAGAGAGAGAGAGAGAGAGAGAGAGAGAGAGAGAGAGAATGGGACCCAATAAAATCGAGGAACACAGGAGGACAGAGAGAAGGAATGGAGAGAGAGAGAGAGAGAGAGAGAGAGAGAGAGAGAGAGAGAGAGAATCAACGTAACGTAACTCTCACACTCATTTGTAGATAGGTAGAAAACTTTGTGTGGAAGGCGAGACAAAACCACCATCCTCCACCACCCACCCACCCAGTGGTGTTAACTGTCATTCTCTCTCTCTCTCTCTCTCTCTCTCTCTCTCTCTCTCTCTCTCTCTCTCTCTCTCTCTCTCTCTCTCTCTCTCTCTCTCTCTTTTGTCTTCTCGCACTACGCATCCAGGCTGTGAGCCATCCCACCCACCCCGCAGCGTGCCTGTGGTCAGGCCATTCGAGGTAATCCATTTACGCAAAGCGTTCACAGAACTTTAGACTCGAATGAATAACTAACGAAGGAGTCCGTAAAAAAAAAGTATTACAAAAGTTTAAAAAGACTGTAAAACTAGTATCTAGTCTCTCTCTCTCTCTCTCTCTCTCTCTCTCTCTCTCTCTCTCTCTCACACACACACACACACACACACACACACACTAACTTCGTGTAAACGAACGCATTAAGAAAAAGAATCATAATGATAATTATTAAGACCCCGGCGTCATGATGATGATGATGGATGATGATGATGGATGATGAGAATCATCCCCTCCAGCGATCATACCCGGCAAGTCTGTCTGCCAATATTTTCGCAGTTCTTTACTTCTCAGAACTGAGCGGCGCTCCGGGCAGGCGCAGGGAACTCAGGCTCTCTCCTACCCCGGAGCAGAGGAGCCTAACTACCCAGAATATATATGTATATGTATATATATATATATATATATATATATATATATATATATATATATATATATATATATATATATATATCACTTTACACACATGTTAAACCTTTTTTCCCCTGATATTTTTTCAAGGTTTATTTTTTTTCCAGTCGTGCGTTCTTTCACTTTTATTTTTCTTCATTGTATTTAGTATTTTTTCAATGTTTTGTAAGGGGGGGGGTTGTCTTTCGCTTTCTCTATCTCCCTTTCATTTCTTTTTCCGTTTCTTTTCCTTTCCTTTTCCATTATTTCTCCCTTCTTCTTCTTCTTCCTCTTCTTCTTCTTCTTCTTCTTCTTCTTCTTCTTCTTCCTCTTCTTCTTCTTCTTCTTCTTCTTCTTCTTCCTCTTCTTCTTCTTCTTCTTCCTCTTCTTCTTCCTCTTCTTCTTCTTCTTCTTCTTCTTCTTCTTCTTCTTCTTCTTCTTTGCACGATCCCTCCTTCGTGCATGTCTCCGGCCGTGTGTGCAGTGTTGCTCCGGCCATGCGAGCAGTCACCTTGCCTCCTCTTAATTACCATATCATTATCTATAACCCCCCTCTCCCCTTAACTAGGATGATTATCCATCCCCTCTCCCCCCTTAACTAGGATGATTATCCATCCCCTCTCCCCCCTTAACTAGGATGATTATCCATCCCCTCTCCCCCCCTTAAACTAGGATGATTATCCATCCCCTCTCCCCCTTAACTAGGATGATTATCCATCCCCTCCCCCCCCTTAAACTAGGATGATTATCCATCCCATCTCCCCCCCTTAAACTAGGATGATTATCCATCCCCTCTCCCCTTAACTAGGATGATTATCCATCCCCTCTCCCCCCCTTAAACTAGGATGATTATCCATTTCCCCTGAGAATCAAGCGCCGGTACAAGTCATCCCTTGTATTCAAATGTGGGTTAATTACTTCATCTCACAGATGGACCCTTAACGTGCTTGTTAACATCAGTCCATTATTAAAAAACAAAAACCAGGTCCTTATTCAAATGAGGGTTGGCGTATCGGGCGCAGCGTTACGCCAGTCACCACAGCGCAGCTCAGGTTCCCCGTGTGGGGGTCGGGTGTTCCGATGTCTGAGGTCTCGGGCTCGAGCAGGGAGCAGAGGAAGGAGCCTCCATTACATTAGCCGGAGCATTAAGGGAGATTGTTCAGATCCTACGTCGCGCCCTTTGATGACAGGGGTTCCTTACGATAGGATATGTCTGGCCAAGCCTCTTTTAATGTCACAAGCTGGAGAGCCGCCCCTCCTCCATTATT
>NC_092237.1:51642043-51682043 GCF_036320965.1 Panulirus ornatus | reverse complement strand
AAGGGGTCGAGTCATATTACTCAGTGGGGTTGTGCCACTCTACACAAGGGGTCGAGTAAATCACTTTACTCAGTGGGTTCGTCGAGTCGCTCCGATTTAAGGGGTCGATTCACTCGACTCCAAGGGGGCCAAGTCACCAATGCCTCTATTCTCACACGAGGGATTAAATTACTGTATCCATACTCAGAGGATGAATATGGGGGGCTATCAAGAGGGAGGTCAGGTTTACTTTGTGGACTGGGTAGCCTATTGTTTTCCCAGGGGGAAGGGAGGTGTGATGAGAAACAACTGTATCTCTTGAGTCGGAAAGGTGAAGGGAATGTGGTCGATGATGCGTGGTATCGAGGCCTTTGCTCCGATAGCGGACGGTTCGGAACGAACGAACCAGTTCGGAGCGGCCGAACGAACAATGTGGCGGCAGAATTATTCTACGCCGGTATTTAGTGTCCCTGGGATTATGTCACAGCCTTCGAGTCATTGGGCACAGTTTCCTCCTCCCGCCCGAACTGAAATCTTTACGTGAGGCGGGTGCATCTCTCTGTGTGATAATTCATCATTGCTGAATTACGAAAGGAATTCTGAAGACCGATTATCTGGAAAGTTCGACACAGAGTTTCCAGTTTTATGTAACACCGTTTTCTGTTGCCAGTGTAGTGCTCCGTGGCGCCCCCGAAGAACGGCAGATGGAAATTATTTGAGTTCATGGGCGACACGTGTTTAAGGGCCAGGCATTGGTATGTTGGTATTAAGCACATTTGATCTATGATAACTCTTGTGTTGCCGGACTCCGCCTGCTCGAAGTTACAAGCGGGTGAAGAGGGACACCTTTGGCCAGGTTGCATCGTCGCCAGTTGACATAACCGAGTCCTTTTGTCTCGTCAGACGACTCCTTCCGTTTAAAGGATGCCATCCTCTCCCTGCTACTGATCGTAGCGCATCCTTGGAGCTGCAGGAAATCTTGGAAATAGGATCCTGGACAACACTAGGACTATTTCAGAAAAAAAAAGGGGGTCTCTGGGGCAATCAGAAATGTATCAGTTGATATAATGGGCTAAATTACTCTGGACTGAAACCATTTTCTTCCAATATTCTTTTTTTATTCTCTCTCTCTCTCTCTCTCTCTCTCTCTCTCTCTCTCTCTCTCTCTCTCTCTCTCTCTCTCTCTCTCTTTTTCTTGGGGGCAATTTACACCTATGTCACACTACAGCTGAATGTATAAACCCAGACTTATGTCAAACTACAGGTGTGAGATGAATGCCAACACAAACACACACACACAAACAAAAAAGCTGCAATGCTCATTGTGAATTCGTAACACACAAGACAGAGATTTGTACGTTAACCGGATTAAGTTGAAATACATATGAAAATATGAAACAGACTTTTACACATATATTTTCGTTCATATATTCTTAATGTACTCGTACAAAGGAGTTCAGTCTTAGAAGATAGGCAGACTTTCGTACGAGACACACACACACACACACACACACACACACACACACACACACACACACACACACACACACACATACACACACAACACCCACACACACCATACACAGACAAACAAAGACAGACAAATAAGAACAAGGACACCAAGACAAACACTCCTCGAAAACGCTTAGAACAATAATACAGTCAGTCTTCCCCTGACCACCTTCCTCCAACAGCCAACACCACATCGCCAAACGGCGTCCTTTCTCTCCCCCAGCTCGCACCATCACCACGAACAACAACCCTTCCCCAACCACACCCTCCAACAACTCACAACACCAACAACAACAATCTCTTCCACCCCCACCCTTTCTCCAACAGCAGCTCACTACACCATCACATAATAACAACAACAATCTCTTCCACTCCCACCCTTTCTCCAACAGCAGCTCACTACACCATCATATAACAACAGATCCACACACACCACACCCCCCTTCCTCCAACAGCTCACACCACCATCCCATACAACAGATCCACCCCTCTCTCCCCAACAGTTCCCACCCCAACTCACCTGGAAAGCTTGTCTGAAGCGATTGCTCATGAGCTCACTACACCATCACATAATAACATATCCACACACACACCACACCCCCCTTCCTCCAACAGCTCACACCACCATCCCATACAACAGATCCACCCCCTTTTCCCAACAGTTCCCACCCCAACTCACCTGGAAAGCTTGTCTGAAGCGATTGCTCATGATATGGTAGAGGATGGGGTTGATGCAGGTGGATATATAGTAGGAGATGCCGGAGATGTTGTGCAGAATGTTGTACAGCTTGATGGCCAGGGGGTTGGTGGCGTCGCCGTGGATGGCCATGAGCCGCTGGGCCTGGTGCGGGGCGAAGCACAGGAAGAACGCGATCACCACCGCCACTGTTAGGAGGGGGGAGAGAGAGAGAGAGACGAGGGCTTGAGGTCAGTTCTTGCTGTTTGTGTGTGTGTGTGAGAGAGAGAGAGAGAGAGAGAGAGAGAGAGAGAGAGAGAGAGAGAGAGAGAGAGAGAGAGAGAGAGAGAGAGAGGATTTCACATAAATGACATACGATATAGAAAACTATATTCATATTTATACATACGATATAGAAAACATTATGTTTATAGGTATTTACGATATACAGCAGATATATAGATAGTGTGTGAGTGTGTGTGTGTGTGTGTGTGTGTGTGTGTGTGTGTGTGTGTGTGTGTGTATGTGTGAAGGTGTTCTGTTTATATACAACTTAAGAGAACATGTGGACCTTTTTCCTTGACGGACATCATCAGAAAGGAATCAACTTGGGAGGAAGGGAATTCAGCAGATTTGTGGGAAATAACATACGGCGGGTCTTGCGTGCGTCAGGCCCGCAAAACGTTTGTGTCCAACGTTTCTCTCCTTGGGTTGACGACAACTTCCTTCATATGTTGAATGGTTGGAAAGGATCACAGTTTTGCGCGTGATCAAGATATTCCTATGAGTCCACGGGGAAAATTAAACACGATAAGTTCCCAAGTGCACTTTCGTGTAATAATCACATCACCAGGGGAGACACAAGAGAGAAATATAACAATCAGTTGATATACATCGAAGAGACGAAGCTAGGACGCCATTTGGTAAACATGTGATCGTCCAAAACATGGACAATCACATATTTACCAAATGGCGTCCTCGCTTCGTCTCCGATGTATATCAACTGACTGTTATATTTCTCTCTTGTGTCTCCCCTGGTGATGTGATTATTACAAGAAAGTGCACTTGGGAACTTATCGTGTTTCATTTTCCCCGTGGACTCATAGGAATGTTGAATGGTATATATACTCAAGACTGAGTCGGTATACTTCTTTCCACCTACAGTTTACCACATGCACACCGGCCAGGGTGTATTACTAACTGGACGAGAGTAGAGCGAGTCAGTGTGTTAGATGTGAGTCAGTATTTTCCCCTTTTTAGTCATGATCATCGTCAGCAGCTGTAAAAGAGAGAAAAGTTGGAACGATAACTGTAGGAAAGAAAATAGCAGCTGTAGAAGAAAGAGCAGTTGGTACGATAGCTGTAAGAAAGAAAGCAGCAGCTGTAGAAGAAAGAGCAGTTGGTACGATAACTGTAGGAAAGAAAGCAGCAGCTGTAGAAGAAAGAGCAGTTGGTACGATAGCTGTAAGAAAGAAAGCAGCAGCAGGAACAGCAGCAGTAGTAAGAGAAAAAGCAGCAGGAGTAGCAGCTGGAAAATACGGTAGTTGAAGCAGAAGCAGGAGCGGCAGCTGTAAGACCGGCAGCAGTGCAGCGGCAACATTTCGTGAATCCCCAGAGAGAGAGAGAGAGAGAGAGAGAGAGAGAGAGAGAGAGAGAGAGAGAGAGAGAGAGAGAGAGAGAGAGGTAGTGTGACAGCCATGACGCCCGCCCGTCCGAGTTCAACCCTACGACCACCGCATTACCTCCAGGGCTCTCCTGACGGAGGCATCCTCGTCGTCTTCGTCCACGCACACACACACACACACACACACACACACACACACACACACACACACACACACACCTCTCTGCTGGATTGTCGGGGGAAAAACGGCTAAGAAGGTAGAGTGCGCCATCCCCCTTTCAATAAAGACTCGGGTTTGGGGGATCAATGTACTATTCCTGAGACGATATGAAAAGCCATCGAGTGTAACGGATCGATGACAATTTGGGTCTATAAGCCCCCTGAGTTATTGGTTGACTTTCTGCCTTGGGAGTCGGTGCAGTTGGGCCTTATAATGCCGCTAACCATACCCGGAACAGGGACGGGGTCGGGGGAATATTAGATTGGTAATATTTACTCGACATTACAGATGGGTAAGTTCGAAGATATGGAAGATGGGGAAGACGTATACATTGTGTTCTCTTATATTCCGTCTGATTTGTAGGAAAACTTTTTTTTTTCTCCTTTAGTATTTTTAAAGGTATTTTGGGATTGCGGGCCACGTATGGCAACTCGATCCTGGTGAGGCGTCCATCAAGTACATGACCTGACCTGACCTGACCTCTGGCGCCTTGAGGAACAAGTCAAAAGTCATATAGGGTTAGGAAGGCAGGCTCTTGCGACGTGATCCGCCGCCCTTGTCGGGCACCCGAAGCTTCGAGGGCGAGGGAAGGAGGCTGCTTCATGTAATGACGCGAGAATTAGAAAACGAAGAAAGAAAACCAGAAAACATCATTTAGAAAACGTCCAGCCAATGCTTCGTCAGACCACCGGCCGAATACCACCACTACCCCATCACCAGGAGCCCCTCTACACTGCCCCAGTGACGAACAGTTACTGCAACGGTCGAACACCACGACCCCATCACTAGAAACCCACAGTGCAGCAGTGACGAACACGCCTGCAGTCAAAATAAATAAATAAATAAATAGAAAAGCAAAAAAGAAAATGGTATTGTCCAGACTCATATATCTGGTTGAGCCTCTGAAAAATCATGGTCGTATCGTAAATATCTATTTTAGACCCAAAATTACGACCAGACCTTTGTTATCTATTGTTAAACAAGGGCATTGTGCCTGGCAGCTTCCTCACCAGGGGGGGGGGGAACCCCCTTGCTCACACCGATGCCCGAGTTGAGTATCTCCAAAAAATTGTTGGCGAGGCGTGATCGCTCGGACGCTATATGACAGAGGACGTGATGGGCTCTGGCACCCCACGTCTACCAAATCGGGGACAGTTAGGGAGTGGATGTGGGCGAAGAAGGCCGGTTTGAGGCTTCTGCTGAAGGACAGGAATAGTGTGATATAAACTCGTGACTGGTATAGAGATGGAAAAGGAGACAAGTGAGGTTTGCTCCACCCCATATCCTAATTCGTGGGATGCGTTCTGTGCAGAGAGAATGGATCAGTGGGTTTAATCAGTTGCTTCACAAGGGCATCTGAAGAACCCCTCCTCTCCCCAGAGAACAGATACACCTTGGTCGTCTCCAGTTTTACAGGAGATTAAAACTGTCTAAAATTCTGAGTAAAAGACGAAGCTATGAAGACCCTGGACTGGGAAGAAAAAAAACCACTGCCATGCAGGAAAAGATTTCGAGCCATACTGGAGCCTGGCCCACAAACACGCATTGGTATGGCGTATTCCACAAAGTTCGTCAATATACTGCACTGTGTGAATTAGTTGCAAGAACGGTAAGTAGATCTTTTGTGAAGCAGGTTTTGTTGAGAACCTCCAGCCAACGAAATGAAACTTCTCACACATGTTTTTCTTCCTTTCTCTCTTCGCGTATCACAAGCCAATCATATATATATATATATATATATATATATATATATATATATATATATATATATATATATATATATATATATATCTTTTTTCTTTCATACTATTCACCATTTTCCGCGTTAGCGAGGTAGCGTTAAGAACAGAGGACTGGGCCTTTGAGGGAATATCCTCACCTGGCCCCCTTCTCTGTTCCTTCTTTTGGAAAAATAAAAAAAAAAAAAAAAGAGGGAAGGATTTCCAGCCCCCCCGCTCCCTTCCCTTTTAGTCGCCTTCTACGACACGCAAGGAATACGTGGGAAGTATTCTTTCTCCCCTATCCCCAGGGATAATATATATATATATATATATATATATATATATATATATATATATATATATATATATTTATATTTATATATATATATATATATATATATATATATATATATATATATATATATATATATATATATATATATCAGCCATATGAAGAAAAAAACGCTTGAAAAAAAGTATATGTCCTTTAATCTAAGAACTCCCACCTCTTACAAGGGAAACAACCCACCCCACCTCACCCCCACATCCCTCACCCTTAATGGAAAAAGGTCATAACTACCAGTGTTGTAGATAGATACTTTACTTAGACATCCAACGAAAGGCACATTAAATTAACCGTCCAGGGATCACTGGGGGAAATTATTATCCCACGTTGTAATATTCCCGCGTAATAAACGTTATAACAGGTTCCGTGGGATGTGGACTGTTTTTCGGGCAAGCGGTCTCACCGATTGCATTATCAGATTTCATTCAGTAATGTTTATAACACAGACCTGTTACTACTACTGCTGCTGCTGCCACTGTGTGAGCACCATTGTATCATGGAATAATGATTGGATTACCATAACCACACCGACCCCTCAGGAGATCAAGACGTATCAAATGCATACCACACACACACACACACACACACACACACACACACACACACACACATATACATACATACATACATACATACATACATACATACATACACATACACACACACACACACATATATATATATATATACATGTATATATATATATATATCTTTCTTTCATAGTATTCGCCATTTCCCGCGTCAGCGAGGTAGCGTTAAGAACAGAGGACTGGGCCTCTGAGGAAACATCCTCATCCAGCCCTCTTCTCTGTTCCTTCCTTTGGAAAAAAAAAAAGAAAAAAATATATACATACATAGAAAAGCAACACACGAGAGAAATTCATTTTTACTTCACTTCTTTGGGAATCTTTTCTTTTTGAAGCGACAGATTTAACCTTTACTATTCCACAAGAGGGACACAATTTTGGCTCCCGTGACGTAACCCGGGAGTTATTTCAAACGACCTATTGTTAAATGTTTCATTTCGCCTCTCCATGTATTTACCCAAGTAAGGGTGGAAAAAGGGGGAGCTTTTACCTTCCTCTTGTGGAAAGTAAAAGTAACCCCTTGTCTGCTGAGCTGTATAAGAATAGCCATGGAATAGCTGGAAGAACCACTTCGTAAACTGCTAAAGGGAGGGAGTGGGGAGGGGGAAGCTTCTAGAATTTTTTCTTTTTCCTTTTTTTTTTACTGTGCAGGAGCTGGTGGTGGTTCTTCGGGAGGCGGAGGTTATTACTGGGCCACAGCGGGAGGGGGTGAGGTTTGTTGACGTCAGTCAGGTAACAGCAAAAGGCCTCACGTTGTATCGAGGTCCGCGCGCGCGTGTGTGTAAATAGCCGAGGTCGCGCTGTAAAAAAGGCCTGATGACGTCAGAGAGAAAGAGAGAGAGAGAGAGAGAGAGTGAGAGTGGTGCGTCCTCGACCAATTACCATCAATGGAGATCCGTAACCCTGAAGAAAGGTTGTATAAGACCCGTGAGCATAAAAGTATAACGCTATCATAACCCAGGGTTGTACCGATGTGCTTATATGTCGTACCGTCGTGATCAAGGGGTCGTATCGTCGTGCTCAAGGGGTCGTATCGTCATGCTCAAAGGGTCGTATCGTGTTGCTCATGGGGTCGTACCGTCGTGCTTAAGGGGTCGTACCGTCGTGATTAAGGGGTCGTATCGTCATGCTCAAAGGGTCGTCTCGTGTTGCTCATGGGGTCGTACTGTCGTGCTTAAGGGGTCGTACCGTCGTGCTCAAGGGGTCGTACACGTGCTCAAAAGTCGTACCGTCATCCTTTAAGGGTCACTAGTACCTAGACAACGCCATTAAAGTGGTTCATATGGTTGAAATTCCTTTCCTTGTGTATGTTTCTATCTGTCCATCTCTCTGTCTGTCTACTCGACTGTCAGTTGATCTACCTGTCCACCAGTGTTTTCTGTCTGTATGATGTTTCCTTTTTCTCTGCTTCCCTTACTGTCTGTTCTTCTGAAGGTATTAAGAATATATGGTGTGGGAGGCAAGTTGTTAGAAGCAGTGAAAAGTTTTTATCGAGGATGTAAGGCATGTGTACGTGTAGGAAGAGAGGAAAGTGATTGGTTCTCAGTGAATGTAGGTTTGCGGCAGGGGTGTGTGATGTCTCCATGGTTGTTTAATTTGTTTATGGATGGGGTTGTAAGGGAGGTAAATGCAAGAGTCCTGGAAAGAGGGGCAAGTATGAAGTCTGTTGGGGATGAGAGAGCTTGGGAAGTGAGTCAGTTGTTGTTCGCTGATGATACAGCGCTGGTGGCTGATTCATGTGAGAAACTGCAGAAGCTGGTGACTGAGTTTGGTAAAGTGTGTGGAAGAAGAAAGTTGAGAGTAAATGTGAATAAGAGCAAGGTTATTAGGTACAGTAGGGGTGAGGGTCAAGTCAATTGGGAGGTGAGTTTGAATGGAGAAAAACTGGAGGAAGTGAAGTGTTTTAGATATCTGGGAGTGGATCTGTCAGCGGATGGAACCATGGAAGCGGAAGTGGATCATAGGGTGGGGGAGGGGGCGAAAATTTTGGGAGCCTTGAAAAATGTGTGGAAGTCGAGAACATTATCTCGGAAAGCAAAAATGGGTATGTTTGAGGGAATAGTGGTTCCAACAATGTTGTATGGTTGCGAGGCGTGGGCTATGGATAGAGATGTGCGCAGGAGGATGGATGTGCTGGAAATGAGATGTTTGAGGACAATGTGTGGTGTGAGGTGGTTTGATCGAGTAAGTAACGTAAGGGTAAGAGAGATGTGTGGAAATAAAAAGAGCGTGGTTGAGAGAGCAGAAGAGGGTGTTTTAAAATGGTTTGGGCACATGGAGAGAATGAGTGAGGAGAGATTGACCAAGAGGATATATGTGTCGGAGGTGGAGGGAACGAGGAGAAGAGGGAGACCAAATTGGAGGTGGAAAGATGGAGTGAAAAAGATTTTGTGTGATCGGGGCCTGAACATGCAGGAGGGTGAAAGGAGGGCAAGAAATAGAGTGAATTGGAGTCATGTGGTATACAGGGGTTGACGTGCTGTCAGTGGATTGAAGCAAGGCATGTGAAGCGTCTGGGGTAAACCATGGAAAGCTGTGTAGGTATGTATATTTGCGTGTGTGGACGTGTGTATGTACATGTGTATGGGGGGGGGGGGTTGGGCCATTTCTTTCGTCTGTTTCCTTGCGCTACCTCGCAAACGCGGGAGACCGCGACAAAGTATAAAAAAAAAAAAAAAAAAAATATATATATATATATATATATATATATATATATATATATATATATATATATATATTATACTTAATCGCCGTCTCCCGCGTTAGCGAGGTAGCGTAAGGAAACTTGTTTTTACCTTCTTCTTTTACGTGAACCTCTTCGCCCGCTCTTTCAAAACTCCTTCCTTCATTTCGTCTTTCTTTTTCATTACTTCTCTTAACCTATCACTACATCTTCTATTCTCTTTCGTTAGAAATGTCTTTAATTCTCCCTCCGTTGTGAGATACAGCTTTGCGTTTCTCGGGCAATTAACACACACAATAAAAAAGGGAATTAAAATGGCTAAATCTTGCATCGTTCGGTCTAGATCATTAGACGGTGGATGCAGAGGTCTTAAATCCCTTCCCCTTCCCCAAGCTGAGACGCCAGATAAGAGAAAAAAAAGTGGGAGCTGTGGGGGGAGGGTCTGTGTCAGAGGAAGGAACTGAAGAGGTAGGAGGAGGAGGAGAAGCAGAAGGGAAGAGGATGATGATGAGGAGGAGGAGGAGGAAGAAGAGGAAGCACAGAAACAGCTATAAAAAGACTTGAGTCTAGAGGACACAGGAAGAAGCTGTGGGGCTGACATCGGTGTAAGAAGTTGAGAGAGAGAGAGAGAGAGAGAGAGAGAGAGAGAGAGAGAGAGAGAGAGAGAGAGAGAGAGAGAGAGAGAGAGAGAGAGAGAGAGCAGCTCTGGGGATTGGGGAGGTGAGTGAAGCAGTCGTGAGAAACTCCTCCGATCTCTTTTTGGCTTATGAAATATGAGACACGATTCAGTCATTATCCCCATCCTCGAAGGAAAAGAAATATAAATGAAAGATATGTGGGAGGAAATTGGCCATGATGATGTGGGAATGAAATTTTGTGCATGTGGAATGTATTCATTTTCTTTATTTTTTGGGTCCTGATGTCTGGAGGGAAGATCTCGGCCATGAGTAACAGAAGCCCGCCAGGCCTCTGGAGGATGTGCACGACCAAATGTATCAAGTCACAGAAGGGAGGGACTTGCTGTGTAACCACATGAGACATCCGATTACTGAGATGAGGGAGTGAATGATTTCGTGAGGGGTCTCGATCGTGTCGAGAGTCAACGAATATGACGAACGAGGCCGAGTCCAGACCCTAGGATGATGGCGGCGATGATGAGGGGATGGGTGTGGACCTCACAGTTGGAGGACGGGACCTCAACGCGATGACCGGGAGAAGCAAGAGGGACGAGATTACGTACATCCCTGTGGAAGTTACTGAGGGAGCTTATGACCCTGTGGCGCACTGGACGACTAAGATTCCCCATCTGCAGCGCAGAGGAAGTGCCAAACAAAACAACAGGATGAGCCATCTGATCAGAGAAAGGGGACCAAGCGCTGTCCCTAAGTGTTTGTGGTATTTCCGTTTAGAGGAGCACAGGAGGGTTTGCTGGAGAGAGGGCGTTGGCGGGACGCTGATGGGCGGGAGGCGGAGGACAGGGCGTTGGAAAGTCGCTGTGGGTTTCCAGGTGTGTGGACAACACTAGCTCGAATTCCAGCGCTGGAGTTGCTTCTGGAGAGGATCTGGGAGTATGGCTGTAAGGGAATATACATACACGTATGTCTTCTGGGGATAACATACGACCACATTCTGGGAAGCACTGAAGAGAACGTTCAAGTATCAGCCGAAGGAATAAGTGCCATGAAGAGCACAAGCCAGTTTCTCACAGAGGGACGGTACGGTGTGACGTGGATGTATGTGTGTGTGGAAGACACAGGCGCTATAAACGACACTGTACCGTCACCATGGAGACGTTTCTCGTAGAGATCGAGAGAACGTTTATGGGGCAGAACACGTAATGGCTTGGCTTTGTGGATGATCGTGCTTGGGTTGCAAGGCATCACTGAAGGGTTACGCCATATCAGGCAGCAGGATTTGTTGACAATGAGTCGTAGGAAATCGAGGTATTCGGAGACCGGATGAAAAAAAAAAAAGGGAAGTAAAGATAGGGGGGCAAAAAAAAAAAGAGAGGGGACACATCACTGTCGATTGAAATGAGATGGAAAATGTTGAGAAATTATGAATCAGCGAGTAGCGTTCTAACCGTAGACTCATCACTGAACTGAACCAGGCATGAATTATGGAATCACTAGGATTCATCGCATATGATGGAGGGGATATTGAAGCCATCGCTGGAGTAAATATAGCGTTCCCATACGATATTAATCTGGCCATACGTGAGGTGAATATTTAACCAAGTTCCTCGTGCGTGGGCGACAGAATGTGTGTGTGTGGGGGGAGAGGAGGAGGCTTTAGTATCGTTCCTGTTCGTTCGTTTGTTCATTTATTTGTTTGTTTTGTTCCTGTGGTACAGCCTCGTCGAGGAAGTGCTCCTGCCGAGGGACCTCCATCATATTCCCTACCCGCGTGTGTTTGGAAGTGCACACTTGAACCTGGAGGAGCAGTAGGCTTCCTGGAGCTACCCACACACACTTACACACACACACACACACACACACACACACACACTAACTGTCCCTCTGTCGGAAACAAGACAGTGGGAGGGGCGGGGCAGTCCAGCCTGGGTGTGGAGTGTAGTCAGTGCTCCCCAAGTGAGGCAGACAGACGGGATGTTCAGCCCGCACCTCCCTCCTCCCGTCAGTGGGACCCAGACAGACTCGTAGGCTGGAACATGACCCACAACTTTTGTCTCTCCTCCTCAACGAACGAGACACACACACACACACACACACGCGCGCGCCTCGACCCTGTCTGTGTAAACGCTCGCTCCCGACCGTCGTCATGCGGTTCGCTCTAGTTGACGGTATATATCTAAATTAACCCTCGGGAATTTTAATGTTAGCCATGAATACCCGAGAGAGCAGCAAGGCTTGGGAGGTGGGGAGGTGAGGGGAGGGAAAAGATTGGTATAGTCGATTTGGAGGAAGGAGATGAACCTGGAGAGTCTGGGGGCCGCGTCTACCGAGCGGAGTGTGTGTGTGTGTGTGTGTGTGTGTGTGTGTATGTGTGTGTGTACATCCCTGTATAATTTCTATTTGTGATGCATAATGTTGAGAGACCATGTTTCCATAATGATCATATCGGAGGTGCCTCATGTACTCGTCCGCCGTTGATCCCCCAGCCACACGCCAGAGAGGAGGGGAGGGAATATGTACTCTGCTGCCTGCTGGAGGTTTACGTCATCAGGCCCGTGCCATCCTGGCCATCAGACGACGGGGTGGGTGAAGGCGACGACCCGTGTAGATCCGACATGCACGACCAGAGCTGCTGGGACGACCGCCTTGGTGTAACAAGCAAGCGTCTGCCTCGCCCATGACACCCATGCCATCCAAACTACAACCTTCCCATCCCTCCCTCCCTCTTCGCTACAACCTCCCCATTCCTCCCTCCCTCTTCGCTACAACCTCCCCATTCCTCCCTCCCTCTTCGCTACAACCTCCCCATTCCTCCCTCCCTCTTCGCTACAACCTCCCCATCCCTCCCTCCCTCTTCGCTACAACCTCCCCATTCCTCCCTCCCTCTTCGCTACAACCTCCCCATTCCTCCCTCCCTCTTCGCTACAACCTCCCCATCCCTCCCTCCCTCTTCGCTACAACCTCCCCAATTCCTCCCTCCCTCTTCGCTACAACCTCCCCATCCCTCCCTCCCTCTTCGCTACAACCTCCCCATCCCTCCCTCCCTCTTCGCTAACAACCTCCCCATCCCTCCCTCCCTCCTCGCTACAACCTCCCCATCCCTCCCTCCCTCTTCGCTACAACCTCCCCATCCCTCCCTCCCTCTTCGCTACAACCTCCCCATCCCTCCCTCCCTCTTCGCTACAACCTCCCCATCCCTCCCTCCCTCCTCGCTACAACCTCCCCATCCTCCCTCCCTCCTCGCTACAACCTCCCCATCCCTCCCTCCCTCCCTCCCTCCTCCTTTCCCCCTTCCTCCCATTCCCACCACATCTAAACATCCGTTCTCGGTATTTTTCCTCGTAATTTTGAAGGCCACTGTGTCCTCTTGCGTCGTGTTTACGAATTACTTATTAATTACTCGATTGTTCGATTCTTTTTTCAGTCTTTGGTGGGGTGCCACATGGGGTTATGGGGTTGGCTTGGCACTTTAACACCCTCCCACCTCCCATCCCAGTTCTTAATGGGGCGCCGCATGAGGTTAAAACCCCCATGGTGTATGTGAGGTTTTTCAGCTTTTGTGTGGTGGTGAGCAATTAGCGTGGATACATCACGGTACATTTATTATGTTATCGAGAGAAATTAATCCACATTACGGTACATTTATTATGTTATCGAGAGAAATTAATCCACATTACGGTACATTTATTATGTTATCGAGAGAAATTAATCCACATTACGGTACATTTATTATGTTATCGAGAGAAATTAATCCACATTACGGTACATTTATTATGTTATCGAGAGAAATTATTCAGTTATCACTTCATATGTTTTTGAAATATGGCATCAGCTAACACAAGGCTTCTGTCATCTCAGATAGTCCACTGGCGTACAGAAATTCGAACTGTAGGAAGGAAAGTCAAGTTTGGTCAAAGAACTTCTCACTTCAAAGGCGTCCATCCTGTCCCTGCTGCTGACCGCAGCGCAAACTTCATACCTGCGGAGTTTAGTACTAATTTCAGAGATTAATGAAAACCCCAGATAACGTGGCGATACAGAGGGGGTTGCTAAAACCTGTCATGATGGCGTTTGTGTGAGACGTAATGATGACACGTCATCATTCCACGTCATCAGTCAGCTGTTACCCATAGGGCATCGCAGAACTACAGGATGGCGGCTTGAGGAGACGCGCGTGAGGCGCAGAGGAAGGGGATGTTTAGCGAGGGAGTCTGGTGCCTCCCCGCCCGCCCACTCAGCGCACTCGCCAGCAAGAAGATGATGAGATAAGTTTGAAAGCTGGTGGTGGAGTGCAGCAGCAGGACGCCGCCAGCGACCAACACTCCCAACGTCTGCGTGAATCAACATGGGTTGTGTAACCAGTTGTTCCTCCACACACTGAACTTCGTCCCTCCCCCATCCTTTCGTTGCTGTTTAAAACACACACACACACACACACACACACACACACACACACATATATATATATATATATATATATATATATATATATATATATATATATATATATATATGTATCCCTGGGGACAGGGGAGAAAGAATACTTCCCACGTATTCCCTGCGTGTCGTAGAAGGCGACTAAAAGGGGAGGGAGCGGGGGGCTGGAAATCCTCCCCTCTCGTTTTTTTTTTTTTAATTTTCCAAAAGAGGGAACAGAGAACGAGGCCAGGTGAGGATATTCCCTCAGAGGCCCAGTCCTTTGTTCTTAACGCTACCTTGCTAACGCGGGAAATGGCGAATAGTTTGAAAAAAAAAAAAAAAAAGAAAAAAAAAAATATATATATATATATATATATATATATATATATATATATATATATATATATATATATATATATATATATATATATATATATATATATATATATAATTTTTTTCATACTATTTGCCATTTCCCACATTAGCGAGGTAGTGCTAAGAACAGAGGGCAGAGCCATTGAGGGAATATCCTCACTTGGCCTCCTTCTCTGCTCCCCTTTTGGAAAATTAAAAGAAAGCGAGTATCTTGGGGTCAGGGATGGAGGGATCTGGTTTCGGGCTGGTTGTGTGAGAGGAGGGAGAGGCGCTGGGAATTTACCTACCATACACATCATCAGAGGCCATAGCAATACACGCCACCTCTGCACCTGGTTAACACCGTCGTTGGCCTCCCTGTGAGCGTTTGCTGTCCTCTGTTGATCTGGTTTCGGCTGGAGGGGGTTGAGAAATGCTTTTCAGAGGAGGAGGAGGAGGAAGGATCCGTAACTCCCAGAGGCATTGCAGTTCTCCAGTTCCAGAGTTTTCACGATGTATTAGAGAAACAAACTACTCGAGCACAGACTAGGATTCATATGTTCAGAAACCCCTCCTGCAGGAGCTAGACACGACTGCCATAACCCCTCCTGCTGGAGCCAGACACAAGGAGGCTTAAACATGAAGCTGCATTGCTTCTGCCTACTGCACATTAAGCTGCAGTGCTTCTGGCCGCTGCATGATAAGCTACCCTCCTCCTCTACACATACTGCACTCCTCAACCTGCCTGAGCCACGTGTCGAGGAGGAGGGGGGCAGTGTGTCGTGCGAAAACAGGGCTGAATGATATTTAAAATTCAGGTTCGGTCAATAATCGCTGGGTTTTTACCCCGGCCGCTGCAGCGAAGTGCTTCATCCAAGGTCTCTCTCTCTCTCTCTCTCTCTCTCTCTCTCTCTCTCTCTCTCTCTCTCTCTCTCTCTCTCTCTCTCTCTCTCTCTCTCTCTCTCCGCACCGGACACATATCTCACCGCTAAATCCCCCGAGTGAAACTCTTGAGTGGGCGTGTCAGGCCACGGCTTTCCCTGGTGCCGTTGTCCTGTCGGAGGTGGGGAGAGTGGTAGGAGGCGCAGACGGGAAGGATATAGGCTATTGGCGTGTAGTTTAAGGGTGGCACTTACCATTAGGATTGGAAGGTCTTGTGTAAAAGGGGGAAAACTCCCGGCGAAGCCCCAGACAGGGCGGGGCGCGGCGCGGCGCTGCTACATGCTGTGTGGGTGACTGGGTCGACATAGTCAGCGGGACAAAGGTTCACTGTGGGAGGTAAGGCTCGCCCTCACCGGTGAGGGAAAGTGGTCCTCACAGTGTGTGTGGGAGGAGGATGAGGGAATGTAAGCCAACATGAAGGAAAGGAGAGAGAGAGAGAGAGAGAGAGAGAGAGAGAGAGAGAGAGAGAGATGGTGGAGGTAAAATACATGTCACAATTCAGAACAAATGAAAAGCTGAGGACGTCCAGTGGACTCACCGAGCATCTTGATGACGGCCTTGTTCCTGGTGCCGTCGTTGGTGGACGAGCAGCTGTGGGAGCCGATGGAGGGGACGGCACGACCCAGGCGACTCGACCTCTTCAGCTGCACGGCGATGCACACGTACAGCACGGTGATCAGCAGCATCGGCGCCACGAAGAACAGCACCGACGAGATCTCGAAGACCGTCTTGATGCGCTTCTTTATGAGGCAGGCCGCCGTGCTGGGGTCCTCCTTCCCGTCGGCGGTGATCTCGAAGACGATGCCGTACTGGATAGCGAGAGGGACGGCACAGGCCGTGGCCACAACCCAGATGACGGCGATGGAGCGGATGACGCGACCCTAGCTGCGACATGGTGTGGGAGCGCAGGGGATGGCAGATGCCTATGTAGCGCTCCACGGTGAAGGCTGCGATGGTCAGGATGGACGCGTTGGTGGAGATCTCGGCCGTGAAGCCCCTGATGAAGCAGAACTCCTCGCCGAAGATATACGGCCGACCTCGCCACAGCAGGTATATCTCATCCGGCATCCCGAAGGCGAGGAGGAGGAGGTCACTGATGGCCATGCTGAAGAGGTAGTAGTTGGTGGCCGTGTGCATGATGCGGTTCCTGACGATGACGATGCAGGTGGCCACGTTGCCCAGGACGCCCGTGATGGTGATGAGCATGTAGATGACGGTCATCACCACCATCATCGTCAGGTTGTGGGGCAGCGGCTGCCCTCCGTCGTCGCCACCATCAGTGGCGTTGGTGAGGTTGACGTCGGGGGTCAGCGCGTCGCCCGGGTCGGGGGTCGCGGGCGAAGTGAAGATGGTTGACAGGAGCAGGACCTGCGTGGTGGCGACGCCGACGGTGGGTGGTGAGGTGGTGGTGACGTTGTCCGGTGTGGCCACCGTCGCTGGCCCGCCTACCTCCTCCATGCCTTATCCTGACGAAGGAAAAGAAAAATGCAAAATGAATCAATCTGGCTATACTCACTACAACGTGGGTGCAAGACGCCCTCCAAACACTATAGCTTAAACACATCTTTACATACACATCTTCGGTGTCTATAATGTCTATAGTGTCTTGTCATCTATCATTCTAACTCTCTCTCCACATGTAAGGGGTGAAGCAGGTGCTCAGGGATTCAAAAAGAATAACAGATTCGTTGGAAAAAGATAAAACAATTATAACCATGATGTTATCTTGTTATGTATGGCTCTCTTCACAACCTGCCTGAGAGACAGGTCAATGTGTATCTCTAACTCCTTTGTGTTTATCTCCGTGAGTCTCTGATATCCTTCAAGCCAGGTCAGTCATAACCTCCTTGCAGTACATCAGGTCATTCACGCCCCTTCTGCAGTACCCACACATGTCAGTTGTAACCCCCACTGCAGTTCCTATACACTCTGTCACAACCCTCCTGCAGGACCTAGACACGTCAGTCACAATCCTCCTGCAGGACCGAGACACGTCAGTCACAACCCTCCTGCAGGACCTAGACACGTCAGTCACAACTATCCTGCAGGACCTAGACACGTCAGTCACAACCCTCCTGCAGGACCTAGACACGTCAGTCACAACCCTCCTGCAGGACGTAGACACGTCAGTCACAACCCTCCTGCAGGACCTAGACGCGTCAGTCATAACTTCTCCTGCAGAGCACAGTCACGTCAGTCAAAATCCCTCCTGCAGGAGCTAGACACGTCCGCCATAACCCCTCCTGCAGGAGCCAGACACGACCGAAATAACCCCTCCTGCAGGAGCCAGACACGACCGCCATGACCCCTCCCGCAGGAGCTAGACACGACCGCCATAACCTCTCCTGCAAGAGCTAGACACGACCGCCATAACCCCTCCTGCAGAACCTAGACACGACCGCCATAACCCCTCCTGCAGGAGCTAGACACGACCGCCATAACCCCTCCTGCAGAACCTAGACACGACCGCCATAACCCCTCCTGCAGGAGCTAGACACGACCGCCATAACCCCTCCTGCAGAACCTAGACACGACCGCCATAACCCCTCCTGCAAGAGCTAGACACGACCGCCATAACCTCTCCTGCAAGAGCTAGACACGACCGCCATAACCCCTCCTGCAGAACCTAGACACGACCGCCATAACCTCTCCTGCAAGAGCTAGACACGACCGCCATAACCTCTCCTGCAAGAGCCAGACACGACCGCCATAATCCCTCCTTCAGGAGCTAGACACGTCCTCTATAACCCCTGCCGGAGGAGGTAGACACCCATGCTAATGAAACGTTTCCACGTCTTCCTTTCTGAATTCTTTTCCATCTCCAGTCCTTTGGCGGGCGTCCACACACACTCGCACCCACACTCCCTCTCTCCCTACCAGGCAGGAAACTGCTCACTCACTCCAGACGATAGCAACACCAAAGCCAACATATCTTAGCCTTTAAAGCTAAGCTTGCAGGAATTAAGCTAAATCCTTATATCCTCGAGAGCTTTTACCTTCAGAGAAAGAGAAGAATGAGTGAGTTTAGTGAAGGTAATGTTCGCGTCAGTTGTCATATCCCGCGAGTGAGAAACGCAATGCCACGGGAGCCCGTCCGCTGTTGCGAAAATCCTGTCGTTAATTTTGACGCGTCGCTCGCCCGAATGAATTCCGTCACCGGAGCAGAAAATCTCTCAGCCTCGCGCGTAAAGTATATACACATTCGTTATGCCTAATTTGCATATATATATCGCATAAAAAAAAAAAAAGATTCCGTGCGTGCTATTCACGAAACATACGGACATATAGTCTTTCTGGATCCTCTTCGTAAAGGCTCTGACTCATGCCCTTTTTGCTTTAAGCAGTCGTGTGGAAATGTAAACACTGATCTCACCAGAACGAAGGAGAAAAAAATGGGAAATGAAGAGAAAATGAGAGACGGAGGGAGAAAAAAAAAAGGGGAAATGAAGAGAGAATGAGAAACGAAAGGAGGAAAAGAACACCAATTTGTCAGCGTCTCTGAAAGGGAGCAGCCAGTAAGCAGGTTAAATTCAAAACTCAGTAAAAAAAAATGGAAACGTAATTTCTTGACTGTATTATTGCCTTCTAAACCTCACTTGTGTCCCACCTCTTAAATCCCAGAACACTACAGATTCACCTCCACAGTAGCATAAACATGTCAGGCACAGCCATAACTTCGACTCTGCGGGAGGCGACCCAACACAACCAACTTCATAAAAACTGACTCATTTTTTCTTTTATTTATTTATTTCAATTTCTCTTCAAGGAACCGGAGTCAATTTTACCTGAGGATTCCATTACCTCTGGGATCTCTCTCTCTCGCCCCACCGTGGAGCACTGCTGGTATATATATTTTTTTTTTTTTTTTTTTTTTATACTTTGTCGCTGTCTCCCGCGTTTGCGAGGTAGCGCAAGGAAACAGACGAAAGAAATGGCCCAACCCCCCCCCCCCCCATACACATGTACATACACACGTCCACACACGCAAATACACATACCTACACAGCTTTCCATGGTTTACCCCAGACGCTTCACATGCCTTGCTTCAATCCACTGACAGCACGTCAACCCCTGTATACCACATGACTCCAATTCACTCTATTTCTTGCCCTCCTTTCACCCTCCTGCATGTTCAGGCCCCGATCACACAAAATCTTTTTCACTCCATCTTTCCACCTCCAATTTGGTCTCCCTCTTCTCCTCGTTCCCTCCACCTCCGACACATATATCCTCTTGGTCAATCTCTCCTCACTCATTCTCTCCATGTGCCCAAATCATTTCAAAACACCCTCTTCTGCTCTCTCAACCACGCTCTTTTTATTTCCACACATCTCTCTTACCCTTACGTTACTTACTCGATCAAACCACCTCACACCACACATTGTCCTCAAACATCTCATTTCCAGCACATCCATCCTCCTGCGCACATCTCTATCCACAGCCCACGCCTCGCAACCATACAACATTGTTGGAACCACTATTCCCTCAAACATACCCATTTTTGCTTTCCGAGATAGTGTTCTCGACCTCCACACATTTTTCAAGGCTCCCAAAATTTTCGCCCCCTCCCCCACCCTATGATCCACTTCCGCTTCCATGGTTCCATCCGCTGACAGATCCACTCCCAGATATCTAAAACACTTCACTTCCTCCAGTTTTTCTCCATTCAAACTCACCTCCCAATTGACTTGACCCTCACCCCTACTGTACCTAATAACCTTGCTCTTATTCACATTTACTCTCAACTTTCTTCTTCCACACACTTTACCAAACTCAGTCACCAGCTTCTGCAGTTTCTCACATGAATCAGCCACCAGCGCTGTATCATCAGCGAACAACAACTGACTCACTTCCCAAGCTCTCTCATCCCCAACAGACTTCATACTTGCCCCTCTTTCCAGGACTCTTGCATTTACCTCCCTTACAACCCCATCCATAAACAAATTAAACAACCATGGAGACATCACACACCCCTGCCGCAAACCTACATTCACTGAGAACCAATCACTTTCCTCTCTTCCTACACGTACACATGCCTTACATCCTCGATAAAAACTTTTCACTGCTTCTAACAACTTGCCTCCCACACCATTTATTCTTAATACCTTCCACAGAGCATCTCTATCAACTCTATCATATGCCTTCTCCAGATCCATAAATGCTACATACAAATCCATTTGCTTTTCTAAGTATTTCTCACATACATTCTTCAAAGCAAACACCTGATCCACACATCCTCTACCACTTCTGAAACCACACTGCTCTTCCCCAATCTGATGCTCTGTACATGCCTTCACCCTCTCAATCAATACCCTCCCATATAATTTACCAGGAATACTCAACAAACTTATACCTCTGTAATTTGAGCACTCACTCTTATCCCCTTTGCCTTTGTACAATGGCACTATGCACGCATTCCGCCAATCCTCAGGCACCTCACCATGAGTCATACATACATTAAATAACCTTACCAACCAGTCAACAATACAGTCACCCCCTTTCTTAATAAATTCCACTGCAATACCATCCAAACCTGCTGCCTTGCCGGCTTTCATCTTCCGCAAAGCTTTTACTACCTATATACCTTCCATATATATATATATATATGGAAGGATGAAGAATATTATGGAGGCTTAGGCCACAGAATAGCGTTCCAAGGTCGAGAGAAAAGGGGAATATATAATGAAGGCCACTCGCATGGCCCCCAAGAGAACCACCCCTAACGAAGCTGGTGCCGAAGGGCAGGTCGAAGTCTCGACGAAGGGTATCAATCTGGAGCGGCATTACACTACGCGTCTGTTATATCGAGATGGCTCGTTGTCACAGCTTGCAGAGGAGCTGAGGTAAAAATGACTGATTGGTGTCTGCCCAGCAAGGAGGGGTCGCTGACTCTGATACCCCCAGCCGGGATGGAGGAAACTCCAGAGAAATCGAGATAATTCAGTCTACACCTCTGGCGAGCTGAAGAAAATGGGGTTTGGTTGAGGGAAACTTTTCTGAAAGGGGGGGGGAAACCTTCCCTACAGTGTTATACAATGTATTGTGTGGACGTTGACCCAAAAGGGTGTGGAGGTGAAAAATGAATGTGAAAGGAAATACGAGTAAAAATGAGGAGGGAGTTAGACGCGTGAGCTGTAGGGGTGCGGGAGTGTGATATATGGACGACACGAAACAGGGACGCAGGTTTCGAACCCTCCGTCCCACATCCGCCACCAAGGCAGGGAAGGAAAGGGGATGGAACCGATGCTCAGATTTCACACTGCTGACTTCTACGTGGAAATTGTCGGGGATCCGGTGAGTGTACTAATAAAGGAAGGGTAAAAGATGATGTAGAACAGTTCTTAAACTGTTATCAGAAACTGATATGAAGCCAAGGAAGTCAGAGGGAGGGACGAGGAAGCTAGAGATGTTGGGGAGGGACGGTGAGCTGTGCGCCTAGGGGAGATCGAGTTCGAAGTAATACCAACGCAATTGTGGCACAGTCCTCAAGCAACTCTAATTCTCAGCCTCACACTAGCTGGAGAGATTATTTGTTCGTCTGTTGTAGGATGGAAAGTGGGAACCCCCTCATCTCTCTCTCTCTCTCTCTCTCTCTCTCTCTCTCTCTCTCTCCACCTAACTCTCTGTATCCGTATCTCATCATTTCTCTCGTCTGTCCACGGTTAGAAAACGAAAACCCGCTTCTGGTTTATCAATCAGCGGTTCAGCGAGAGACACCAGAAGCACCACCTCCACCTCCCGCCCGAGCTGCCGGTCTCCTCTTTGTGTTGTCTGTCAGGCGAGTGTCCACACATCCCCCTTCCATCCACACCCACCCTCACGCTGCAGGTTAACCGACAAGAAATGGAAATCCTCTTTCAGCGAGTTGAGGAAAAGTTACCCGGGGGGGAACGGCGTTATCTGGGACCGTCTGGGGGCCCCTACCTAGTGCCTCTTGATCACCTAAAGGCGCGGAGGTGCTATTGCCTCTGACCACCTATGGGTGCAGAAGCGGTTCAGAAATTTGGAGAGGATGATTGTGGAAAGGTTGACCGAGAGGATCTGCCTGGTGGGAAGTGGGAGGGAACAAGGGGAAGGAAAGATGGAGTGGGGAAGAGGTATGGACACCATTATAACAAGTCCAGTCCACCCGCTTGGGGGGGGGGAGAGAGAGAGAGAGAGAGAGAGAGAGAGAGAGAGAGAGAGAGAGAGAGAGAGAGAGAGAGACTGTGGCATCCGTTACCATGTGGCAGGACTTGTCACGGACAACGTCTTGGTCCCCTCCTGGTTGCCAGCGCACCGCGACGTGCGTGACACGGAGGTGTGTGGTAGATATAACGAAAGCCAAGGACAACCTCGGTGTCGCGAGAGCAGTGCGCGCGACGACGCCAAGCGGTGCAGAGGATCCCTCCCCCAAGCAACGCACACGTCAGTCGTTTTTTTAGCTTCCACCCCTTCCTTTTTTTGTTGGGCGGGAAAGTGGTGGTTCTATATACGTCGGCGACTGATGAATCCTGTTTTCCCGGCAGTCTCTTTTTGAAAACCGTGTCGCTGACAACGTCGGGATTACGGAAGTTTGTCGAACTTGGTTAATTTCGGGAGAGAGAGAGAGAGAGAGAGAGAGAGAGAGAGAGACAGGGAGCGAGCCTCAAGGACGAGCCAACGACGTCGGCTCTTGTACCTTGCGAAGTCAATGGTCGACGTAAGATGATCGCTGGCGCTTCGCTGCACCTACGATGTGGGGGTTTTCTAGTTTTCCCGCACGCAATCATTTGCAAAGAGAGAAAGATACACATCAGTTAGAAGGTCATGTAACGCAAGTACTAGAATGCATGTTGAGGACGAAAAGGTCAGGAGACACTATGAGGCCACGTAGATCAGCAAGAATAGTTATCTTGATTAGATTGAGGCCACGTAGATGAGCAAGTATAGTTATCTTGATTAGATTGAGGCCACGTAGATGAGCAAGTATAGTTATCTTGATTAGATTGAGGCCACGTAGATGAGCAAGCATAGTTATCTTGATTAGATTGAGGCCACGTAGATGAGCAAGCATAGTTATCTTGATTAGATTGAGGCCACGTAGATGAGCAAGCATAGTTATCTTGATTAGATTGAGGCCACGTAGATGAGCAAGCATAGTTATCTTGATTAGATTGAGGCCACGTAGATGAGCAAGCATAGTTATCTTGATCCCCAACTTTTTACCATCAGCGATGATCGCTTTTCTGGCTCCTAGACTGAACCAATGCATGAACGTACAGCGCCGTGGGTCTTGGAGACCATTCCTGTGCGAGTTGGTCTGCTGCCGAAGATGAGGTGAACCATGTCGGTGTGACACGTCGACATATTGCCGGAGTCTCATGAAGAGGGCGGTGGACAGGCCCTCACGTTTGCTGGCCACCACCACCTCGTAATATTGGTGTGGTGTCCTGCCACCACGTCCCTGGGTGTGGGGAGGCAAGGGTGGAGTCCTGCCACCACGTCCCTGGGTGTGGGGAGGCAAGGGTGGAGTCCTGCCACCACGTCCCTGGTTGTGGGGAGGCAGGGGTGGAGTCCTGCCACCACGTCCCTGGGTGTGTGGAGGCAGGGGTGGAGTCCTGCCACCACGTCCCCGGGTGTGGGGAGGCAAGGGTGGAGTCCTGCCACCACGTCCCCGGGTGTGTGGAGGCAAGGGTGGAGTCCTGCCACCACGTCCCTGGGTGTGTGGAGGCAGGGGTGGAGTCCTGCCACCACGTCCCTGGGTGTGGGGAGACAAGGGTGGAGTCCTGCCACCACGTCCCTGGGTGTGTGGAGGCAAGGGTGGAGTCCTGCCACCACGTCCCCGGGTGTGGGGAGGCAAGGGTGGAGTCCTGAGGTCTCTGGCGGTGCCTTGTTAGGGGAGAAACCTGTCTCTGTCCATCCTTCATACTCCCCCCCTCCTCTCTCTCTCTCTCTCTCTCTCTCTCTCTCTCTCTCTCTCTCTCTCTCTCGTATGTACGCCAGTCCGTCTGGCTCTCTGTCCTTGTCAGTCTTCATACTTCCATCTCCCCCACCACCCCACTTTCTCTCTGCCAACCCCCCGCCCCCTTTCCCATTTTCTCCCTTCCCTCTCATCGTCTGTCCCTCATATCCCCTTTCCTTCCATTAACTTAATCCGTGTTCGTAGGCTGTAGAGGAGACGTGAATGATGGTGTGGAGATGAAAATTCTGCCACGGTCGACCAAGCCATCTATCTATCTATCTTCCAAATCGATCCAACTGAATAGAGTGGAGAGGGTTACGCCTACATACCTTCCACACCTCGTGTGTGTGTGTATATATATATATATATTTTTTTTTTTTTTTTTTTTTTATACTTTGTCGCTGTCTCCCGCGTTTGCGAGGTAGCGCAAGGAAACAGACGAAAGAAATGGCCCAACCCCCCCCCCCCCCCATACACATGTACATACACACGTCCACACACGCAAATATACATACCTACACAGCTTTCCATGGTTTACCCCAGACGCTTCACATGCCTTGCTTCAATCCACTGACAGCACGTCAACCCCTGTATACCACATGACTCCAATTCACTCTATTTCTTGCCCTCCTTTCACCCTCCTGCATGTTCAGGCCCCGATCACACAAAATCTTTTTCACTCCATATATATATATATATATATATATATATATATATTTTTTTTTTTTTTTCTTTCAAACTATTCGCCATTTCCCGCGTTAGCGAGGTAGCGTCAAGAATAGAGGACAGGGCCTTTGAGGGAATATCCTCACTTGGCCCCCTTCTCTGTTCCTACTTTTGGAAAATTAAAAAAAAAGAGAGGGAGGATTTCCAGCCCCCCGCTCCCTCCCCTTTTAGTCGCCTTCTACGACACGCAGGGAATACGTGGGAAGTATTCTTAATCCCCTATCTCCAGGGATAATATATATATATATATATATATATATATATATATATATATATATATATATATATATATATATATATATAGTGACCGACATAGCACGAGCAAAACATAAGGAATGTAATCAGAGCTTCACAATTTTCCCGTCTATGAGAAGCAGGAGTTACCACAAAAGCGGAGCTTAGGTCGTCATCCCCAAACTTCTCGGAGCGTCTTTACGAAACTTCCCAGATTACTGGTGACAACCTTTTCCCCACACACACACACACACACACACATACACACACACACACACACACACACACACACAGCTGCGTGGAAGCTGTGGGGGAAGCGGCAGCCCGGTGCGGGTCGCTGGTCCAAGTCTTGGCTGGTGGTGGGGTGTTGTGCCCACAGCTCACGAGAGCAGTGGCCAGAATGTACACCCACAAGAGTAGGGAGATGACAGCAGCAGCAGCAGCAGGAGCAACAACAGCTTTTAGACGAACAACAACAGCTTTAAGACAGACGGAGACTTAATGAGACGGATGGATTTTGGATACCATTCTGGCTAATGAAGAATTAGAGGAAGACCCACGCCATTTTGTGTGAGCAGCACTCCATCCATACCGGGTCGAACAAAACCCCTCTGAGTGTGTGAATTATCTCCACGAAAGGGAAATGATTACGACACCCGTGCGACATCCCCCGAGCCTTTGGGAAACAGATTTTGTAATGTTGAGTCTGTGGGATCTGTAGGATAAAGTGGAGGGTATGGTCGCACATAACATGTTTATGTTGCTGCGTGGTGCACTGAAATTGAATAGAGGAAACTGAGCGACATTAAGAAAGGGACAGAGGAAGACACTTGTGTTTTAGCACAGTTAAATTCAGCCATATCTCTTGCTGTCTCATTGAGAGATATTTCACAAGTCCGAGTTAAGGGAATGGATGTATTCCGTGCGAGAAAGATAAGCATTGTAGTGAGGAGGTGAGAATATAGGAGTTGAAGTGTGTAGCGTGAAACCAACAGCGCAAGATTGAATAGGGATAGCTGCTGAATTAAGATCATTCACAGAGGGAAGGTAGTTTAGCAGGTGACAGGACAGAACCCTGGGGAACACCGTTGTCATCAAATAAGATGGGGAGGAAGTCGCTTCGTGCACGAGAAGTGAAAAGGACTGAGGAGTGTACAGCCTCGCTGAAGAACGCCGAACTCCCAAGGGCGTCTGATCATCTCGCTGCTGCTTGCTGATTGTGGCACAGCTCTTAGAGGTGCCCCCATAAAAGGGGTCCTCGGGTTATGTCGTCAACTAGAACCAGTGTATACAAAAGTACCATTGAATTGTACATAGATAACATACATCTCAGATTCTAGATGCCACTCTGTAAAACCTGCGGAAATAAACAGCAGGTTCACGAGCCCTTCGGCGTTTAATTACAAACGTAACACGGAGCGATTTTTCTCCTGACGGAGTTAATGTCCCGTTGAAATACAACTCCAGAATTCGATAGAGGAGCTGGTAAATCTCGTGTGATAAAGTGAGCCTCTGATATTTATGGGCTGAAACGTAAATACGGTGGTGGCGAGACTCGCTCTGAACTGCAGGGGATGTTTTTCAACGGGGATTTTGGAGAAAGATGAAAGGGGGCGGGGGATGAGGTCGTGGGTTGGGTGGTGGGAGGTAGGATTACAGGGAGGGTTTGAGACGGAAGGGGAGATGGTGTGGGTGGGGGGAGGAAGCATAAGAGAGCTGGAAGGAAATAGGGTGGGTTAGAGGCAGGTTTAACCAGGCTATCTGCAGTAGAGTGGCGCGAATACCCCGGCAGGAGGTAGGGTGACGAGGGTATGAGGAAAGGGAAGGTTGTGTCACAGGAAAACAGACTTCACTGATTGTAATCGAGTTCGTAGACTGTATTGGCTTTTGCTTCCGTAGTAGACGCGTCTGTTATGGAAAAAGGAGTGTGTGATCTGTAAGGGATTCAGGTGTCGAAGTGTCGATATATCCATCTTCAGCATCCTTTTGACGTCTGTGTTTGCCTTTGTGCCTGGCTGTGTCAAGGACGTGTACAGAAGGCTCTTTTGGGGGCATCTCGATCTTAATATGTCTTCACTCATCACCTCTATCACACACTTGGTTACCTATACCTCCTCCTCCTCCTCCTCCTCCTCTCATTTGATTTCTTAGTCCTATTTTTCTTCCTCATCTACTCGTATTATCTCGTGTCTCTTTCCCGCATCCCTCACCGTATAGTCTGTCCCAAGTATTGCATATCTCCTCTCTTCCCTCATCCTTGTACCCCTGTGAGCCACACCCAGTTCAAAAGTGACACCGGCTTCACTCCCCCTCCCTCGTCTTTCCCCAGAGCTGGGAGACACATGTTGCACTCCCGCAGGACGCTGAAGGCGCGAGACATTCCCTTGACACACGGGTCCTCGGAGCCTCTGCGGTCTCGCATCTTTGTGGACCAAACTCCAGAAATGTTTTGGCTTCCCAACACTTGCGTGATGTGTGTGTGTGTGTGTGTGTGTATCCGGGTTTTTAATACCGTGAAGCCTCTCCAGCCTCGAGCCGTGTTTCATAAGTGTGAGTCAACGTCTCGAACCATTTTCACCCCACTGGTGTACCACGCTCAACTGTCACTTGTTTAGCGACGTACAGATTCACACGTTATTGTTGTAGTGTCTTAACATCTGCCAGTACCTACCAGTCTACCAGTAGAACCTGCCAGTCTCCTAGTACCTACCAGTAATATCCAGACGCAGTTACCTACAATTTTATCTCCATCCACGTCTCCCGTCACTGTCACTATATCCACGTCTCCCATCACCGCCATTACGTCCACGTCCCCCGTCACTGTCACTACATCCACGTCTCCCATCACTGCCATTACGTCCACGTCCCCCGTCACTGTCACTACCTCCACGTCTCCCGTCACTGTCACTATATCCACGTCCCCCGTCACTGTCACTACATCCACGTCTCCCATCACTGCCATTACGTCCACGTCCCCCGTCACTGTCACTACCTCCACGTCCCCCGTCACTGTCACTATATCCACGTCCCCATCACTGTCACTACATCCACGTCCCCATCACTGTCACTACATCCACGTCCCCCGTCACTGTTACTACATCCACGTCTCCCATCACCGCCATTACGTCCACGTCCCCCTTCACTGTCATTACCTCCACGTCCCCCGTCACTGTCACTATATCCACGTCCCCATCACTGTCACTACATCCACGTCCCCCGTCACTGTCACTATATCCACGTCCCCCTCACTGTCACTACATCCACGTCCCTCGTCACTGTTGCAACATCCATGTCCCCCCGTGTGACATCCATGTCTTCGTTCATTGTTGCTACGTACGGAATAAAAGCAACACTCGCCATCGCTTGGGACACACCATGTCCCTATCCCGACCCAGACGAAAGACTCAGCGTAGCGAACACTTTCCCTTCCACATGAAGGGGTCTCAACACACAGCACATTCCGTTCCACGTTCCATGTAAGCGCACCGCATCATGTACATTCAGGTCACTAAATGTATATATATATATATATATATATATATATATATATATATATATATATATATATATATATGGGGGTGGGTTGGGCCATTTCTTTCGTCTGTTTCCTTGCGCTACCTCGCAAACGCGGGAGACAGCGGCAAAAAAAAAAAAAAAATAAAAAAATATATGCTATGTTGTAATATTTTCTAAGACGTCAATTGACGTCACACGATGGTGCCTTCTTCAAGAAAAGCCGAACGTATCACTCACAGGACATGACACACACACCCCTTGTCTCTGATTTACGTGAGGAAATGCTCCTCCTTTCATTCACCACTGCGTCGTACTTTCTCCTCTCGTGTGCTGAATGATAAGCCTGTATCACCTGCTGTGTTTGCGTATTATATGCCACAGCATGATACCCTGTGGGTCCTGGGTTCGACTCCTGGGTGTTGAAAGGTATTATGTGTTCTATAAAAGTGCAGGTTCATATGCACTATATTCGTATGTGTATATATATATATATATATATATATATATATATATATATATATATATATATATATATATATATATATATATATATATATATAATCCCTGGGGATAGGGGAGAAAGAATACTTCCCACGTATTCCCTGTGTGTCGTAGAAGGCGAGTTAAAGGGGAGGGAGCGGGTAGGCTGGAAATCCTCCCCTCTCGTTTTGAATTTTCCAAAAGAAGGAACAGAGAAGGGGGCCAAGTGAGGATTTCCCTCAAAGGCTCAATCCTCTGTTTTTAACGCTAACGCGGGAAATTACGAATAGTATGAAATATATATATATATATATATATATATATATATATATATATATATATATATATATATATCTTTTCTTTTAAACTATTCGCCATTTCCCGCGTTAGCAAGATAGCGTTAAGAACAGAGGACTGGGCCTCTGAGGGAATATCCTCACATGACCCCCTTCTGTGTTCCTTCTTTTGGAAAAATAAAAAAAACTATATATGTGTGTGTGTGTGTGTGTGTGTGTGTGTGTGTGTGTGTGTGTGTGTGTGTGTGTGTGTGTCGCACGGCACGGGAGTGAAGAGCTGGACTCGTGGGACCCCATCTCTTCAACTTTCTCTCTTATCATAAACGTTTTCTAAACTTGTGTACGTTGTGCCGTCCACGTCCCTACTGATGTAGGTCAGTTTGTTCCAGTCATCCTCTGCGCTGTACACCACGATACACATTTTTCTAACAAGTTTACTACGTAGTTTAACTCTGACTGTCGTCTCTTTACATCTTTGGAAGAATTCTGTAAACTGTTCGACTTCAATCAGAGTGGTTGAAGCACACACTCTAAGTCACCCCTTCCTCTTCTTTATTCCGCAGTGGAGCAACTCACGGTGCTTTTTAAACTCCCGATATGAGTCCTCTTGTCTTACTTCTGGTAGCACGTATTGGGTCCTCCTCTGGACCTTTTTTTTTTTTCGCTATTGGTGCTTCCTTAAAGAAAGTGACCAAACTAGAGTTGCTTGTTTTAGTTTTCGTCCTCCCGTACGATGTGAAACGTGTGCTGAACATTTCCTAATCCATGTAAGTAAATGTGATTCCTGTGACTCCAAAATATCTGCCAACAGACAGCGCCTGTGCTCTCTCCTCTTCCCATCTAAAGTAAGGGATAAGGCGAGAGGTTAGTCACAATGTCGACTCCCAAGTCCCCATTACACAGGAGGTTTCTGTGGGTTATTTCCTGAATATGCAACATGCGTATCGAAACCTTCCTTCGCTGTGTCTAACCCTCATTGACTTTTGGGCTGGCTATCCTCAGCCATGTATCAGACCAACTTAGGAGATCATATCGGTCCCCTTCATTACCTGGGCATCATCTGCAAATATAACCAGGTTTTGAGTCCAGTCCTTCAGGCAAGAGATCAAGGGAGCAGTGATCCTTTTAGACTGAAGGAGGCGTCGCCACGCCGCGCTCTTGACCTTGAGCTATTTCGAGATCGCTTCTGACGTGTGTTCTGCCTTCACTTTGACCTTGAGCTATTTCGAAATCGCTTCTGACGTGTGTTCTGTCTTCACTTTGACCTTGAGCTGTATTTCGAGATCTCTCGTGACGCGTGAACGTTCTGTCTTGACGTCCAGTGAGGTAATGTTCCTCTCCACCGAAGGAGCCTCGTCCTTAGGCCTCCCTCAAGCTCTTCCTTACCATACTATTACGTGGTACAACAGCCAGTGCTTTCCGGCAGTCCGGGGTACACAGGGTACATCCAACCATCTCCCCCCTTGGTCTCAAGTGAAGCTTTGTTTCTCATAAAGTCTACGATGGTCGTTACAGATGACCTCCTTTCAGTATTGTCTCTGGTCATTGCCTCGTTTGCAGTCGTTACAGATGACCTCCTTTCATTGAATCAGTATTTTGTCTGGTAATTGCCTAGTTTGCAAGTAGTTCTCCATTTGCTTTCTCTAATGACCTTTATGGATATACAAGTTGGTTGAGCCAAAGAAAAAGGGGTGTATCGTGTATTATTCTTGAGTGTGTGCAATTCATTTTTTATGATGGCAGTGACTGGATTAGATTTAAAGTGAATGCAATATCGTTCAGTCTCGATTGGATGGTGATTATTTATCTTATTCAGAAGTGAGTGACTTTCCAGTTATGGATTAGAAAACCAAGAGAGGAGGAACTCCGTTTCATCTTAGGCTTTTAAACATGGAAGACTTCACGAATTCAGGATGACGAAGGACACGGACATATACATCATGACACACGTCTATATAGTCACGGTCAAATCTAGAAAATTTTCATTCGACCACAGACCTTTTATTTTTTTTTTTGACTCGCTCTTTTGGCTCATTTAAACATCTTTTTTTTTCTTTTTTTTTTAAAATAAGTAAATACGTCAAAAGGAAAACTGAGTTATAAGTAAATACGTCCAAAAGGAAAACTGAGTTATAAGTAAATACGTCAAAAGGAAAACTGAGTTATAAGTAAATACGTCAAAAGGAGAATAAGTCTATAAGTAAATACGTCAAAAGGAGAATATGTCTACAAGTAAATACGTCAAAAGGCAAATAAGTCTATAAGTAAATACGTCAAAAGGAAAATTGGTTTATAAGTAAATACGTCAAAAGGCAAATAGGTCTATATGTAAATACGTCAAAAGGAGAATATGTCTACAAGTAAATACGTCAAAAGGAAAATTGGTTTATAAGTAAATACGTCAAAAGGAGAATATGTCTACAAGTAAATACGTCAAAAGGAGAATATGTCTACAAGTAAATACGTCAAAAGGAAAATTGGTTTATAAGTAAATACGTCAAAAGGAAAACTGAGTTATAAGTAAATACGTCAAAAGGAAAACTGAGTTATAAGTAAATACGTCAAAAGGAAAATTGGTTTATAAGTAAATACGTCAAAAGGAGAATATGTCTACAAGTAAATACGTCAAAAGGAAAATTGGTTTATAAGTAAATACGTCCAAAAGGAAAACTGAGTTATAAGTAAATACGTCAAAAGGAGAATAAGTCTACAAGTAAATACGTCAAAAGGAAAACTGAGTTATAAGTAAATACGTCAAAAGGCAAATAGGTCTATATGTAAATACGTCAAAAGGAGAATATGTCTACAAGTAAATACGTCAAAAGGAGAATATGTCTACAAGTAAATACGTCAAAAGGAAAACTGAGTTATAAGTAAATACGTCAAAAGGAGAATATGTCTACAAGTAAATACGTCAAAAGGCAAATAGGTCTATATGTAAATACGTCAAAAGGAAAATTGGTTTATAAGTAAATACGTCAAAAGGAGAATATGTCTACAAGTAAATACGTCAAAAGGAGAATATGTCTACAAGTAAATACGTCAAAAGGCAAATGAGTCTATAAGTAAATACGTCAAAAGGCAAATAGGTCTATATGTAAATACGTCAAAAGGAGAATAAGTCTATAAGTAAATACGTCAAAAGGAGAATATGTCTACAAGTAAATACGTCAAAAGGAGAATATGTCTACAAGTAAATACGTCAAAAGGAAAATTGGTTTATAAGTAAATACGTCAAAAGGAAAATAGTCTATAAGTAAATAAGTCAGAGAAAATAGGTTTATAAGTAAATACGTCAAAAGGAAAATTGGTTTATAAGTAAATAAGTCAAAAGAAAAATGTCTATAAGTAAAAGGGGAATAAGACTATAAGTAAATACGTCAAAAGGAGAATATGTCTACAAGTAAATACGTCAAAAGGAGAATATGTCTACAAGTAAATACGTCAAAAGGAGAATATGTCTACAAGTAAATACGTCAAAAGGCAAATAAGTCTATAAGTAAATACGTCAAAAGGAAAATTGGTTTATAAGTAAATACGTCAAAAGGAAAACTGAGTTATAAGTAAATACGTCAAAAGGAGAATAAGTCTATAAGTAAATACGTCAAAAGGAAAACTGAGTTATAAGTAAATACGTCAAAAGGAAAATTGGTTTATAAGTAAATACGTCAAAAGGAAAACTGAGTTATAAGTAAATACGTCAAAAGGCAAATAGGTCTATAATACGTCCAAAGGAAAATATGTCAATATATAAATTCGTCAAAAGGAAAATAGTCTATAAGTAAATAAGTCAAAGAAAATAGGTCTACAAGTAAATACGTCAAAAGGAAAATTGGTTTATAAGTAAATAAGTCAAAAGAAAAATGTCTACAAGTAAAAGGAGAATAAGTCTATAAGTAAATACGTCAAACGGAGAATAAGTCTACAAGTAAATAAGTCAAAGGAAAATTGGTTTGTAAGTGAATACATCAAAAGGAAAACTGAGATATAAGTAAATACGTCAAAAGGCAGAATAAGTCTATAAGTAAATACGTCAAAAGGAAAATTGGTTTATATGTAAATACGTCAAAAGGAAAACTGAGTTATAAGTAAATACGTCAAAAGGCAAATAAGTATATAAGTAAATACGTCAAAAGGAAAACTGAGTTATAAGTAAATACGTCAAAAGGCAAATGAGTCTATAAGTAAATACGTCAAAAGGCAAATAGGTCTATATGTAAATACATCAAGAGACAATTACTGAACGCTGTTGCTGACACTGGACAGAGATGGAAGATCACCAGCTCCCAATCCCCACTCCCAATCCCCACCAAATCCCCACAGCAAGGAAGCAAGCCCGTAAATACGAGCATTGTCACCTGCACTGACCATATTTGACCCAGTTTCCAGTGGGTAAAGTCAGGGACGTGGCTTCGCTACACACTGCCCTTTGCTCTTCCCAACTTTTTAGAAACGGGGGAAAAAAAAAGAAGAGAAAGAGAAGAAAATGGGATGTCTTGAATGGAAAACAGACCTGGTCAGTTTTCTGGGTAGACTAACAAATATGTAGACATACTCTGCTATTTATTTTTTTTTCTTTTAATCTACATCGTAAGATTGTGTAAGAACGCTACCCCTCCCCCCACGCCCTGTCCTCCACCCCCCCCATACATACACGCGCATGCGCCACGTGCCTGTCTGCCTCTTGACCGCCCCGCAGAAACAACCCTCCGGGCAGCAACCAAGTGACTGACCATTATCACCCATGTTGCTTTCAGAAGGAAGGTCACGTGGTGGTCTGGCGTGTGTGTGTGTGTGTACACGAGCCATGCCAGTATTTCTGAAAGAGGGAATATTTCTTTTCCCCGTGCAGGAAAAGGAGTATTTTGTACGAGGGAATATTTTCCAGAAGAGAGAATATTATTTTCTACAAGGGGGAATATTTTCCATTGGAGAATATTTTTTGCAGGAGGGAATATTATTTCCTACAAGAGAATATTCTTTAGGAGAGAATATTTTCTGCAAGAGAGACTATTTTCCAGAGGGAATGATATTGCCTACAAGAGAGAATATTTTCCAAAGAATATTTTCCTGTAGAGAATATTTTCTGCAAGAGGGAATATTTTCCAGACGAGGAAATAATATTTCTTGCCAGAAGGGAATATTTTTCTTCGTTCCTCCCCTCCTCCCTTGCTTGCTTCTCCCTTTCCCTCCCTCGCGTGTCTCCCTCGCCCACCCGCTCTGTATTGCCTCACCCCTTGCCACCCATTCCCCCCATCCCTTCTCCTCCCTTCGTCTCTCTCTCTCTCTCTCTCTCTCTCTCTCTCTCTCTCTCTCTCTCTCTCTCTCTCTCTCTCTTTCTCGCCCCGCTCTCATCTACCTCAAAACACCCGCCACTATCTATGGCCATGTTTCCTCCACCAGTCTGCCCACACGCACAGCAGACCCACACGTCGTCGCACGGCGCTGTTGTGTGCAAAATACCTTCTGTCGCTATACCGGTGTTTAGAGGGAGTGTCTCTCTCTCTCTCTCTCTCTCTCTCTCTCTCTCTCTCTCTCTCTCTCTCTCTCTGTTCACCGCCTTATCTCAGCGGCCTCGTCTCTCTCTCTCTCTCTCTCTCTCTCTCTCTCTCTCTCTCTCTCTCTCTCTCTCTCTTCACCGCCTTATCTCAGCGGCCTCGTCTCTCTCTCTCTCTCTCTCTCTCTCTCTCTCTCTCTCTCTCTCTCTCTCTCTCTCTCTCTCTCTCTGTCCACCGCCTTATCTCAGCGCCCTCGTGTCTCTCTCTCTCTCTACAGATCCACCCTCTCTCGGCTCTCTCCACCGACCCAAAACAACCCTCATACGAACTGGTACGTGTATACATAGAGAGTCGCGTATGTGTTCCCATATATATATATACTCGGTATGGCTGCCTCATTTTACGGATCATCGCCTGTGTAACGGCAGTGTGTAACAAGGCCTCGTAACGCGCTGTGCTTCTGCGAGGTGTTTTGGAGACGTGGTGATGACGTAGGGCGGCACTAAGAACGAGAGTTCAGAGACCATAGTGTAAGTTTTTATGCATCATTTCATCACCAGCTTCTTCACAGTTTACAGCACCCGACTTGTGTATTTTTCCTACAGATATATATATACTTTTTTCATATTAATCGCCATTTCCCGCATGATCGAGATAGCGTTAGCAACAGAGGACTGAGCCTTTGAGGGAATATCGTCATTATTCTCCATTTCCCGTATTAGCGAGGTTGCGTTGAGAACAGAGAACTGAGCCTTTGAGGGAATATCGTCACTTGACCACCTTCTCTGTTCCTCTTTTGGAAAATTAAAAAAACGAGAGTGGGGGGGATTTCCAGCCCCCCGCTCCCTCCCCTTTTAGTCGCCTTCTAAGACACGTAGGGAATACGTGGAAATTATTCTTCCCCCCCCCCCTAGCAACAGGAATAATGTATATATATATATATATATATATATATATATATATATATATATATATATATATATATATATATCAACTGACATATTTCTCTCTTGTATCTCCCCTGATGATGTGATTATTACACGAAAGTGCACTTGGTAAAACTTATCGTGTTTCATTTCCCCGTGGACTCATAGGAATATATATATATATATATATATATATATATATATATATATATATATATATATATATATATATTTAAAGTCCCTGACTTCAAAATAATATTTTCCTCCGCCTATTCCCTGCAATCTTTTCAGGTCCCAAATTAACTTAATCAAAATTAAGGAGGAAGTTCTTCAGCAGTTTTCCCGGCCTGAGCTCATGGGCTGGAGCGAGCTCAAGGCATATTACGTCCAGAAATCCGCTAGATTTAGCGTTCCTCATCGTTTAAGATGCTGGACTGGAGGCTCGATTAGTTCTGGATTTAAGTTTCTAGTGCGGGTCTACTGGTTCTAGATTTAAGGTTCTCTGACCTTTAAGGAACCTGGTTCAGCCAGGTTCGGTGTCAATAGTGTTTATGAATCGCTTAGGTTCAAGGTTACATGTGCTTCAAGATAGACAAAGCTTAGGATTCTATTCCTTTTTTAGTGTCTGTAAACAGGATAGGATCCATAGGAACTATAGGGTTCTCATGTTAGCTTTTATATAGCTTTTTTGTATAATGAGATAGTGGTAGATATAGTTATCTTCGTCTGTCCTCCTCCTCCTCCTCCTCCTCCTGTCCCTGTATTAAACATTATTTCTCCCTCTTCTTCCACTGCCTCAAACATCTATGTCCGCCTCCTCCTGTTCCCACAGACATTGATTGCCTCCCTCTTGCCACAGCAAACATCATATCGACCCACTCCTGTTGGCATCCACCTCATCTTCCCCCTGACCCAAACATCGTCTGTCCTACTCCCTCTTGCAGCTAACATCAGCTTGTCGCGAACGCGGCTCTTTTGCAAAAACATCACCTGAAAGAGATTTTTTTATTCATCCACGCTTTACAGTGCCCCATGCAAGTTGTCCTCAAAGGAGACCAAAGATAGTATTCACGGCGCAGCCAACACACGCACACACGTCGACGTGGGGACAGATGATTGGTTCGCTATACCCGTGCAGGTGAGCCAGTGTTGTATAACGTTGATGTCCCCCCACCCTTGATATACAGTATGTGTGTGTGTGTGTGGGGCACTATGCGAGGCGAATGTTTTTGAGGGAACGTCCGAACGGCCTTGAGAGTGAGTGAGCGTGTCTCTGAGGCAAACCCGAACCTGATATACAGTGTGTATGTGTGTGTATGTGTGTGTGTATGTGTGTGTGTGTGCGTGTGTGTGTGTGTGTGTGTGTGTGTGTGTGTGGCAATACGCGAGGCGAATGTCTCTGAGGGAACGTCCGAACGGCGTTCAGAGTGAGTGAGTGAGCGTGTCTCTTGAGGCAAACCCAAAACCTCTATGGGTGTCAGAACTGAAGCTCCCGCAGTTTTTCCCAGACGCGGACGACACTGCGACCGGAGAGGTTTTAAAGTGGGATTGGAACACCTCTCTCGTGAGGTGCTCATGAGGGGACGGGCGGGTAAGATATACGAGTGTGTGAAGTTCAGTACTGAGTATAGGAACGCTTCTCACCTTCAGCAGGTCTGCGTATGTTTTTGCTGTGAGGGGTTTGATGTGCCCTTTGATCCAGCGAACGTGTGTGGAAGAGGAGTACGAGTGATGGGACAGTATGATAACGGCCGACGCAACACGTAATTCAGGGCATGAATTCCATAATTGCGCGCGCGCACACGCGCGCACACACACACACACACACACACACACACACACACACACACACACACTGCACTTACTAAACTATGGAGCCCCAGGGGCGCTTTTAAAGGGGCTCCTGCAGCTCCGTGTCTGCGCTCCACGCCGAAGCAGGGTAAGGTAAGATCCCTTGGAAGCGAGAAGGTAAACCGGACGACGTTGTACTCCTTTCCGCCCTTTGCCAGTGGTATGGAGGTGGCACGTACCGAGAGATTCATCGATCACTCTAGACCTTCCATCAACGGCGATAGATCACGGCGAGTGTAAGGTCGCCACCGTGGATGAATGTGGTCCGGGCGATAAGAACTGAGATGTCTCGAGGGGCGCGGCGCCCGTAGGTAATCCCCGGGAGTGAGGCTGGTCATCACTGCCCCGAGGGTAAGACGGGTTCACAGCCGCCAGTCCCCCTCGCCTCCTGATGTCCCCTGGGGTCCTATCAATGACGTTTAGTCTCGTAATGACTGACGTATCAGGTCTCCTATAGTTTCATCTAAGGTGAGAGCTGGTCTCTCTCTCTCTCTCTCTCTCTCTCTCTCTCTCTCTCTCTCTCTCTCTCTCTCTCTCTCTCTCTCGTGTCGTCAGGCAAAAACACGTTCATGGCCGTCATGCGTACCAGAACACCCCACCAGCCTATAGGAAGACTCGTCAACACATTCATCTGTCAACACACTGATTATGGATTTTTTCATATTACACATGACGTATCAGCGAGCCACATGTATATCATATACCCGTGGTCATAAGTATATGAATTCCTACGCTGCATATGCATTCACACTGGCCTCAGATAGGTGGCTGAACGTCCCTTAGTACTTGCCACACTTTCCACAAATAGATGGCTGAACGTCCCTTAGTGCTGGCCACACCGGCATCAGATAGATGGCTGAACGTCCCTTAGTACTGGCCACACTTTCCACAAATAGATGGCTGAACGTCCCTTAGTGCTGGCCACACTGGCCACAGATAGATGGCTGAACGTCCCTTAGCGCTGGCCACACCGGCATCAAATAGATGGCTGAACGTCTCTCAGTGCTGGCCACACCGGCATCAAATAGATGGCAGAACTTCTCTTAGTGCTGGCCACACTGACCTCAAATAGATGGCTGAACGTCCCTTAGTGCTGGCCACAGATAGATGGCTAAACGTCCCTTAATACTGGTTAGTGTCAGGGTGGCTTCCTGCATGCTGCAGATGCCTTCGTCAGTGTTGTCTCGTGTGTCCCTCCCTCTAAGAGGTGTAGCTCAGAGGTGGCCAAGCCTCGCCCATATACCAGTCGGATTTTGTATTTCCCATTGGAAGACCAGAGAACGCCAGTGAGGGAGTGCGCCATACCCTCGTATATTTCACCTCAAAAAAAAGGTTCTAAGATTTCGTGTTTTTCCCTTTTTTTCGGTTATCATTGTCAGAAAGGATTACTCTACCAACAAAGTGATCTCCGATGAAAGGATTCAAATAGTATGTTGATACTGATTTGCATATAGGTAATTCGACTGTAAACAAACCTAGGAAATAGATTTATATTCATTAGTATTACAAAACGCATTAGCATACATACATAAATCCTCGAAATTAGCAGTAAGCATATATATATATATATATATATATATATATATATATATATATATATATATATATATATATATATATATGGTACACTCATGGTATTCTCTATGTATACATCATAGTCTTTGTGGCTTACTGTATTGTCTCTCTGTAAGTATATGCTGACTCAAGTATATGGTATGTCGTAGGTAAGTAACGTGTTATATGCTGTAAGTATAACTTATAATATCGCGGGGTACGGTGGTGGGTATGACATGGGAGAAAGTCCAGATCTATTTCAAATCGTATTTAGATTTATCTTTCATAACCAGTTTGG
>NC_092237.1:51634543-51639543 GCF_036320965.1 Panulirus ornatus | reverse complement strand
GTGAGTGAGTGTGTGTGTGAGTGTGTGCGAGTGTGTGTGTGTGTGTGTGTGTGTGTGTGTGTGTGTGTGTGTGTGTGTGTGTGTGTGTGTGTGCGCGCGAGTGTGTGTGTGTGTGTGTGAGTGAGTGTGTGTGTGTGTGTGTGATGACGTCAGCCGGACGCACCTTTATGTATGAGAGGATCGACCTTGTCCATCTCGACCCACGAGCTGACGGGTGTGTTCAGTGGTGGGAGCGTGACTCAAAGAAGATGATCCCATTTTTCTCTCCTGTTTAATATGTATTCAAGACCCTATTCACCAGTACTTGTGGTATCGCGTACGTTTGCACCTTCACACATTGGGTTGAGGGAGTCGAGATATATCCACCAAGTTCGGCGGAAATCCGTCTATCCTATTGCAGTTTGGTTAGTGTTTGGAAAGCCTAAATGCATCGTATATGTGAAGATTGATCTCTATGTTTTTTCCCCCTCCCATTATCTTGCCGTCCGGGAGGTGAGGGTTGATGAAACGGGTCACTTCAGTGAGCGTGATCGAAACCCAACTTCACTTATTCCATCCGAGTGAGTGGCAAGTGAGATTCGAGACCTTGCGGTTCCATCTTCGATACCCGATCTGTGGGACTATCGAGTTAGCAATCTCATCATAGAGAGATAGACACACACACACACACACACGATGTGTTAACTATATCACTAACTTTTCGAGTCGTGAGATGATGATAGCTATTTTTCTATGACGGGGTCTCCAGTCACCGACTCTACAAGCCTTCATCAAAGCCAGGTCTTAAATGAAACAGAAAACGAGATGTCTAAAAGAGATAGAGACGTCAAGAGAGATTAAAAGAAGAACCTGAGTCTTAAAGCAAGTGAAAAGCAAGTGTTTTACGAAGATTCAAGGAGAAAAATTGTTGGCAAAAGAGACTTGGGAAAGTAAAGAGCGCCAAAGCTTAGAGGAGTAAGATGAGAAGCAGATGTAAAGACGGACCAACTTTGACTTCCCAATTGACACGCGGTTTATCATGTGACGCTGAGGCTCGCCGGTCCCTTACGCGGGCTAGCTGATCACAGGAACACATGCAGACACAGCCACGATCTCGAGGGCAGATATAAAGGTGATGTCTACTGAAGGAGAAAAGAAATCCTACATTGCAGCTTCAGGCTCGAGATCAGATTGAGAGAGATGATCACTCGCATGTTTTGAAATGGGTTCTGTCAAGTGAGTATTTAGCATTGTCTGTCAAGTGAGTATTTAGAATTAGCTGTCAAGTGGGTATTTAGAATTCAAAGAACTATTCCAGATGTGGAAGCAGTACTTGGTACAAGGACGGATCAATCCTTTGTAAGATCGGAGCAACTGCAGAGAAGAGGCGAATCTCCGATATCTATAAGAGGACATCTCTCTCGTTCCCTCAATAGGTACACCTTGTTATTTGCGTGACGCGAGGTCTCGATACAGACGAGATGTTGCGGCGATACCGAGAATATACATCCTGCTTAACGGTTGGGGTTTGATGGGGGCCATCGAGGGAGACGGGAAAGTTGCGTGGAGGTTTTAGGAAGGGGAAACAGGATTAAAGTTTGGGGAGGTTACGTGTCCTCTCCACGAGGAGATCCTGCCCAAATTTGAATTTACATGACGTGGTTGGAGCAAGGGAGGCTGAATCAGCTTTGAAAGAGAGGGAGGGAGGAATGCGGTGTTTAGTCACGAGCGTGTGCGAGTGCACTGGACTATCCTGAAGAGAGGAGACGTAGTTGATAGAGAGGAAGGAGGGCGTAGGAGACGGGACAGAAACCCCGTGGGGGACACACTTGGTGATAGGGAGAGGTCGATTTCATCAACAGTGAAGGAGATTAGACCCACCACTGATGAAAGGCAAAGGTGTATAATATTGAGGGAGAGATGTGCCAAAACTGTGTGGAGCTTGGAGATAGAGTCGCCTCCGCACCTCCCTCACCCAGTGCCACATTCTGTTAAGAGGTCTCCAAGATATGATTAGCTACAGCGTAAGATTCCCCACAGTCCAAACAGACAAGATAACCAGATGTTCGTAACAGGAAAAGGATTAACCAGTGAATCTTCTCATGCGATCGCCACAATAAGGACCAGGATTCAAGGGGTTTGAGGAATCAAGGATGTTAAGGAGATCACGAACGTATAAAACAACAGAACAACGGCAGGAAGAGGTTCGGACGGTAGTGTATCTTTGTTGACACGTTCTGACAATTCAGGTGTCCAAGAACGTGAGATTGCAGCATACTGCGATATATGGTAAGAAGGCAGCTTACGGCGATATATCATAAGAATGCAGCTTACTACGATTAATCATGAGAATGCAGCATATGGCTATATATCATAAGAATGCAGCATACTACGATATATCATACGAGTGCAGCATACTACGATATATCATACAAATACAGCATATTACGACATATACTAATGCAGCATACTACGATATATCATACAAATGCAGCATACTTCGATATATCATACAGATGCAGCATACTACGATACATCATAAGAATGCAGCACAGTAATATATATCATACAACTGCAAAATAGAATAACCTGTTGTAGAGGAGGAAGACACTGGCGCAGCCTCAAATACACGACTGACGTAGAGGGAGGCACTGAAACGTGAGTCGACATTTCCGTAGGTTTTTTTCGTGGCTGATTTCGTTACCTCGAGGAAAATATTTTGTGTTATAGTCATTTTCAGATTACATGTTTCCCTTTGTATCTCTCTCTCTCTCTCTCTCTCTCTCTCTCTCTCTCTCTCTCTCTCTCTCTCTCTCTCTCTCTCTCTCTCTATATATATATATATATATATATATATATATATATATATATATATCAACTGCCTGTTATACTTCTTTCTTGTATCTACCCTGATGATGTGATTATTACGCGAAAGTGCACTTGGGAACTTATCGTGTTTCATTTCCCTAATATATATATATATATATATATATATATATATATATATATATATATATATATATATATATATATATATATATATATATATATATCCAACGTATTCCCTGCGTGTCGTAGAAGGCGACTAAAAGGGGAGGGAGCGGGGGGCTGGAAATCCTCCCCTCTCATTTTTTTTTTTTTAATTTTCCGAAAGAAGGAACAGAGGGGGGCCAGGTGAGGACATTCCACAAAGGCCTAGTCCACTGTTCTTAACGCTACCTCGCTAACGCGGGAAATGGCGAATAGTTTAAAAGAATATATATATATATATATATATATATATATATATATACGTATATATATTTATGTTGCTTTTTCTATTTTCCCCTTCGTCGTTTTCTGTGTCCTCACCCTCTTAATTACCGAACCGTTCCCTCCCACCTTCAGTTATTTTTTCCCCACCACCTAACTATATTTTTCTCTCCTCTCTGAACCTGATCCATCAAGCCATCGTTGGTACAAGGAGGGCACCCCTCTATGTCCCTACTCCATCCCAACCATCATCATTAGGTCTGATGGTTCTCGTCTGCTTCCCCCTTCTCCATCACATCGTCAACCATGCCTTTCTTTGTCATGCCACTCCTTCCATCCCATCCTTTGTCCTCTCCCACCACCTGCCCACCCATCTGCTTATCCCCCTGTGTGACGGAGGAGGATGCGTCCCGTCCTGTGGTGTGACGCTACCCTTCGTGGCAGCTATCCCGTCACGCGCTGGGGTTAAACCCCGCCTGGCTTACCATCCCGCGCCACCAAGAACCTTTCGTCTGTGTCTCCAAAACATGTGATAGTTTGGCGCCTGTTCCTCACCCTCTCCAATCACACCGGTACTTAGAAGGTGTTACCGGACTCCGCCTGCTCGTTCGTAGTTACGCCTTGAGTGAAAAGTCACTTTTCGTTGAGGGAGGTTGTGTCACTAGGAATACAGTCTTCGTCAAAGAGCCTTCTAGCTCTGAAGGAGTCCACCTTGCCATGCCACTGGACGTAGTGCAGTCTTGGGCTGTAGCAGTCTGGGCAACACCAGGGACTCTTTCACAGAAATTGATCCTGGGGTAATTCCATATATAGTATTTATACAAAATAATGGGCGACTTAACACCACTCCCCTAGCCTATGTAAACCGACGCCGAAGAGGAAGAATAAGGAGGAAGTTCTCCACAGGTCCACACCATAGGAAGTCGTGATAGTGCCTCCTCATCTCATGTCCGTGACTTTTCACTGTTCTCTATCGTACAGGGTCCCCAGATGAGGCACGACTGTAGGACCTGTGAGGACGATGGTATGAACCCTTCAAGCTTACATGTCTTCCTTTTCCTCTTGAACCCTTCAAGCTTACATTCTTCCTTTTCCTCTTAGACCCTTTAAGCTAGCAGGTCTTCCTCATGGGCCCTTCAAGCTTACATGTCTTCCTTTTCCTCTTGGACCCTTCAGGCAAACATGTCTTCCTCTTGGACCCTTGAAGCTAACATGTCTTCCTCTTGGACCCTTGAAGCTAACATGTCTTCCTCTTGGACCCTTGAAGCTAACATGTCTTCCTCTTGGACCCTTGAAGCTAACATGTCTTCCTCTTGGACCCTTCAAGCTAAAATGTCTTCCTCTTGGACCCTTCAAGCTAACATGTCTTCCTCTTGGACCCTTCAAGCTTACATGTCTTCTTTTTTCTCGTGGTAAAACTATATATATAAAGAGTGGCCAGGTCTTTCTCTCCGGACCCGGTTGCTTACCAAACTCGTATCCATTTCCATTCGAGAAATGTACGTATGTCTTGAAATTCTTCCCCTCGAGGACTACGATTCCATTGAGGAGCAAGGCTGGTGGGGCGTCATCAAAACTTTGACCACGGGTCGATATCCCATTCAGGGAGACGTAAGGACGGATTTCCTCAGCGAGAAAAGACGTGGTATAGACGTCTCTTGCTGCCGCTGTTGCGTTTGCATGAACTGAAATTGACAACTAGATGTTCTCGTTCGTTCACTTGTTCGTACGAAATAGTTTATACTAAATGGATATTTTAGACTGACAAA
>NC_092237.1:51622043-51629543 GCF_036320965.1 Panulirus ornatus | reverse complement strand
ATATATATATATATATATATATATATATATATATATATATATATATATAAACGCGAGCTAAAGTTCAACACATTCTTGGACTTTCCAGCTTACGCTGCACGTTAACCTAATGATATCCGGGAGAGAGAGGGAGAGAGAGATGCTCGCTCACTTTACGAGTACTTACGAGAGGGCAATTCTGCCAAGAGGCAAGAGCTGGCGCATTCGCGCTCAAGCTCAAGGGAAATACTGCCGAGTTTTAAGAAGAGCGAGTCGTGTGGGTTCGCTGTATGGTGTTCTGTGTCCGAGGTTGTGAGATTGGAAATGTCTGTGGACTCAAGAGCCGACGTGTGGGTGAGGCAGAAAGAAGACGGTAATACTTGGGGGAAAAGGAGTGACACTTGACAACCATTGAGGTGGCTGGCACTCTGCGAAGCCGTCGCTAGCCCTCCCAACACACGCCCAGGTGTATCGTACCAGTAATGTCTATGATAGAGAGAGAGAGAGAGAGAGAGAGAGAGAGAGAGAGAGAGAGAGAGAGAGAGAGGACCCATCTACCATATGGTTTTATCATATATGGTAAGGCCAGCGCGTACCACTCATGGGTCTTGAGTCTTTCTAGCGTAAGGCATGAACACGCAAGTATGACGCTGTGCTGACGTAAGGCATGAACACGCAAGTATAACGTTGTGTGCTGACGTAAGGCATGAAACACCCAAGTTTTACGAAGGCCGCAACGAAACTTGCTTTGAGACATTGTGCTGTAACATTTGTCCTGTAACGTTGCAATGTAAAATTGTAATGTAGCGTTATACTGTAACATTGTAATGTAGCGTTGTACTGTAACATTGTAATGTAGCGTTGTACTGTAACATTTGTACCGAAACATTGTCTTGTAACATTGTACCGTGTCATTGTACTGTAACAATGTACCGTTATATTGTACTGTAAGATTGTACAGTAACATTGTACCGTTACATTGTACTGTAACATTATAAAGTAACATTGCACCGTAAAATTGCCCTGTAACATAGTCCTGTGACATTGTAGTGTAACACTGTACCGTAACATTGTACTGTAACATTGTCATGTAACATTGCATCGTAACATAGCCCTGTAACATTTGTACTGTAACCTTCAGTAGCACCATAAGCTGGGGGCAAATTTGACTACACCAAGCAATATAGACACCAGCTGGCAGGGAGTTTACAACCCTTGCTCCCCCCCCCTGAAGAGGACCATTACGAGAATATTGTCCTTCTCTCTACAGAACATTTTGGCGTATTGCTTGCGCAGCTTAAACTCGTAACTCAAAATGTACAACAAGAAAAAAAATGTGTTCAGTATTTTAAACTTGGGAGACAATGGGATCGAGGTGTGCATATTTGATACGTACATTGTGCCGTATTGAAACCATCTCCCGAGCCTCTCATATTTAACCTGGTCAAATATTCATTGCGAGCCTTTCAGAGTCCACGAAAAGTATATATCTTACTTAATTACTTCCTGCGTCAGAAGTGCTCTGTATCGGGGGGGATGGGGTCCGCGTTCACCGGGGCGGGGCTAGAAACCATAAAGCGAACTGGTGTGTGTGGAGGTGTGGTCTGTGATGGGAGAGTTTGATGGCCCGTGAGCAGTACATGTCTTTGTCGTGGTGATATGAAACACACACACAATATATATATATATATATATATATATATATATATATATATATATATATATATATATATATATATATATATATTTGCTATTTCCAGCGTTAGCGAGGTAGCGCTTAGGACAGAGGACTGAGCCTTAGAGGGAATAACCTCCTTGGCCCCCTTCTCTGTTCCTTCTTTTGGAAAATAAAAATGAAAGGGAAGGATTTCCAGCGCCCCGCTCCCTTTATATATATATATATATATATATATATATATATATATATATATATATATATATATATATATATATAGCACAGGTTTACACTGCAGGCGGCAGCCTTGGGTACATGAGAGCGTTTGTATGCGAGAGAAGTGTGTGTGTGTGTGTGTGTGTGTGTGTGTGTGTGTGTGTGTGTGTGTGTGTGTGTGTGTGTGTGTGTGTGTGTGTGTGTGTGTATGTCATTAGCGATGCATCTCTGCCATGCTGTGAGGACGTACGAAGTCGCTGTAAATGTAATCCTCTCTCCTGGCTTTATAGTCTTCGTTTCACCTGTGTGTGTGTGTGTGTGTGTGTGTGTGTGTGTGTGTGTTTTACCTTCATGTTAAAGTCACCTTATCCAAGGCTGTCTCGCCGGAAGTCGAGGAGAAGGAGTTACAATCTTGTCGAAGAATTCTTCTCGCTCCACATGGGTCTTGAAGTTATAGGAGCCCCATGTAAGGAAGGGGGTCTTGGGGTGGTGTGATTAATCAGTAGTACCTTATTCTCTTGCTCCACTGCGCCCAGGAAGCCGGCCACGTCCACTGGGGGGAGACCACAGGACATATAGTGTTGGTGATGTCTGTGTACCCTTTGAGCACAGGGCAACTGAGAAGTAAGTGTTCCATGTAGCATGACGGGTCTTGCAATATGTTAAACGGTGTTTAATGTTGGAGTGACTGGGTGATGTCCAAAACGTTTGCGAAAATGAGTGACACGTGCATGTATCGAGAGTGTAGTTTCAGACGGGTATATGTTTGGTGGGGTGGCATTGGGAGGGCGGTTGCTTTGTGCTTGTCGGGTTTATTCGGTGTACGTATATATATATATTCAGTCACTGTTGTGTTTGTATAGTTTTCTAAAGTGAGAGGCAGAGGAGCCAGTTGTTAGTTCCTACTTGGGACTCGGTTATGGAGGGGAGTGAGTTGAGATGGGACTAGTGCTGTTGCAGATGCTGTGTGTTTGTAGTTGCTCTGCAGCCGGTGATTGTTCTAAGTGTTTTGTTTCGTGTGGTTTACATGATGGATGCATTTGCTTTCGATAGAGTGGAGTGACTCGACAGGCGAAGCATAGTTCAAAGTCGAGGAGATGATTTGCTCGTAGAGCACACTGAGGTATTCTTTATCTTGTCATAGTCTAGTACCAGCAAGTGTTTTGTGGACGTTTCGTTTGATTATGGCCCCTGTGATGATGTCTTTAGTTTGTGGAGTGAAACTCACTCGCGTGTCACATGTGATGCCCAATGTGGCTTGGGTTTTGATGAGAGGCGAAGTGATCATCCACGGAGACTGGTGGCTGCAGGTGGGATCCGTGTCTGTCCTGGGGTTAAGGTATTGGTGGTGGACTTCTGTGGTGATGCAGACGTTCTGTCTTGAGTGAGCCAGTGTTCTAGTTGTGTAACGTCGTGCTGCAGGATGGTGCATAGTACCGGTGTGCTTTGCTCTGACGGTGAGATCGACTGCAGATGTGAGGTGGACCTTCACGATGTTTTGTATGGGAGAGACTCAAGGTGGGACGGAGGGAGCACTGCTCCTTGGGGAACTCCACTGCAGAGCTTCAGGTGTCCAGAGGTGACGCTTTTGTGTGCGACTTTGGCTAAGGCGGCAACTGTCGAAGGTGGATTACCTTCCTTCTTCGGGAGTTGCTCATGTCATGCAGAGAGAGTTACCGAAGGTGTAAACTTTCTCCAAGGACTGAGGTCGATATGAGTACGAGTATGTGTGAGGATCATATTCCCCGATAATGTATAACATCATTGTGTATTCGTAATATCTTCTTTCCCCCCCAACCCCCCAGCAAACGAGATACTCTGTACAGTGTGAACATATTCCCACTGCGCTTGTAGCTGGATATGCATTCGATGATTGCAAAATGATCATCCCTAATTTTGGTAATACTATTGCAGTCATTATTTCCTTTTTTTCTTGTTTCCATTCGCGAGTTAAGGGAAGATATAATAAGGACATTTCCCCGAATATCGAGGGGACAATACCCGCAGGCAATTCAGGGAGTGCATGAACGGCCCAGCAGATGGGGCGGGGTAAAGTTAGTGCAACACACACACACACACACCTTAATGATATTCCTACGAGCTCTCGTCTAAGGCTGAGAAAGAGGGAGGAGAAGGAGGAGGCAGATTGCAAGGAGACTTCAGGGTGCCACCTCGTTACTCGTTACACTTGGAGCTTGCCAATAGAAGGGCCTTGTATGAGGTAATTACGGCCTCATTGTTGGCCGTGGGTTGGTGTGGAGGCAGCCAGTCTCTCATCCTGGTACAAGGTTGTCTTAGGAAAGTGTCTGAAATTTTGCTGAGGATCCAATTTGGTTTCACGGAGCCTCTCTTGTCGAGCAGGTATTATTATTATTATTATTATTATTATTATTATTATTATTATTATTATTATTATTACACTTAGTCGCAGTCTCCCGCGTTAGCGAGGTAGCGCAAGGAAACAGACGAAGGAATAGGCCAACTCACAACATATACATATACATAAACGCCCACACACGCACATATACATAACTATACGTTTCAACGTATACATACATATACATACACAGACATATACATATATACATATGTACATATTCATACTTGCTGCCTTCATCCATTCTCGTCGCCACCCCGCCACACATGACTAAATCAGACATGACCAAATCAGACATGACTAAATCAGACATGACTAAATCAGACATGACCAAATCAGACATGACTAAATCAGACATGACTAAATCAGACATGACTAAATCAGACATGACCAAATCAGACATGACTAAATCAGACATGACCAAATCAGACATGACTAAATCAGACATGACTAAATCAGACATGACCAAATCGACATGACCAAATCAGACATGACTAAATCAGACATGACCAAATCGACATGACCAAATCAGACATGACCAAATCGACATGACCAAATCAGACATGACCAAATCGACATGACCAAATCAGACATGACTAAATCAGACATGACTAAATCAGACATGACCAAATCAGACATGACTAAATCAGACATGACTAAATCAGACATGACCAAATCAGACATGACTAAATCAGACATGACTAAATCAGACATGACCAAATCAGACATGACCAAATCAGACATGACTAAATCAGACATGACCAAATCGACATGACCAAATCGACATGACCAAATCGACATGACCAAATCAGACATGACCAAATCAGACATGACTAAATCAGACATGACTAAATCAGACATGACCAAATCAGACATGACCAAATCAGACATGACTAAATCAGACATGACCAAATCAGACATGACTAAATCAGACATGACCAAATCGACATGACCAAATCAGACATGACTAAATCAGACATGACCAAATCGACATGACCAAATCAGACATGACCAAATCAGACATGACTAAATCAGACATGACCAAATCAGGACATGACCAAATCGACATGACCAAATCAGGACATGACCAAATCAGACATGACCAAATCAGACATGACCAAATCGACATGACCAAATCAGACATGACTAAATCAGACATGACCAAATCGACATGACCAAATCAGACATGACTAAATCAGACATGACCAAATCAGACATGACCAAATCAGACATGACCAAATCAGACATGACCAAATCAGACATGACTAAATCAGACATGACTAAATCAGACATGACCAAATCAGACATGACTAAATCAGACATGACCAAATCAGACATGACTAAATCAGACATGACCAAATCAGACATGACCAAATCAGACATGACCAAATCGACATGACCAAATCAGACATGACTAAATCAGACATGACCAAATCAGACATGACCAAATCGACATGACCAAATCGACATGACCAAATCGACATGACCAAATCAGACATGACTAAATCAGACATGACTAAATCAGACATGACCAAATCAGACATGACTAAATCAGACATGACTAAATCAGACATGACCAAATCAGGACATGACCAAATCAGACATGACCAAATCGACATGACCAAATCAGACATGACTAAATCAGACATGACCAAATCAGACATGACCAAATCAGACATGACTAAATCAGACATGACCAAATCAGACATGACCAAATCAGACATGACCAAATCAGACATGACTAAATCAGACATGACTAAATCAGACATGACCAAATCGACATGACCAAATCAGACATGACCAAATCAGACATGACTAAATCAGACATGACCAAATCGACATGACCAAATCAGACATGACTAAATCAGACATGACCAAATCAGACATGACTAAATCAGACATGACTAAATCAGACATGACCAAATCAGACATGACTAAATCAGACATGACCAAATCAGACATGACCAAATCAGACATGACTAAATCAGACATGACTAAATCAGACATGACCAAATCAGACATGACTAAATCAGACATGACCAAATCGACATGACCAAATCAGACATGACTAAATCAGACATGACTAAATCAGACATGACTAAATCAGACATGACTAAATCAGACATGACTAAATCAGACATGACCAAATCAGGACATGACCAAATCAGACATGACCAAATCAGGACATGACCAAATCAGACATGACTAAATCAGACATGACCAAATCAGACATGACCAAATCAGACATGACTAAATCAGACATGACTAAATCAGACATGACTAAATCAGACATGACCAAATCGACATGACCAAATCAGACATGACTAAATCAGACATGACTAAATCAGACATGACCAAATCGACATGACCAAATCAGACATGACTAAATCAGACATGACCAAATCAGACATGACCAAATCAGACATGACTAAATCAGACATGACCAAATCAGACATGACTAAATCAGACATGACCAAATCAGACATGACCAAATCAGGACATGACCAAATCAGACATGACCAAATCAGACATGACCAAATCAGGACATGACCAAATCAGACATGACTAAATCAGACATGACTAAATCAGACATGACCAAATCAGACATGACTAAATCAGACATGACCAAATCAGACATGACTAAATCAGACATGACCAAATCGACATGACCAAATCAGACATGACTAAATCAGACATGACCAAATCGACATGACCAAATCGACATGACCAAATCAGGACATGACCAAATCAGACATGACTAAATCAGACATGACTAAATCAGACATGACCAAATCGACATGACCAAATCAGACATGACTAAATCAGACATGACCAAATCGACATGACCAAATCAGACATGACTAAATCAGACATGACCAAATCGACATGACCAAATCAGGACATGACCAAATCAGACATGACCAAATCAGGACATGACCAAATCGACATGACCAAATCAGACATGACTAAATCAGACATGACCAAATCGACATGACCAAATCAGACATGACTAAATCAGACATGACCAAATCAGACATGACTAAATCAGACATGACCAAATCGACATGACCAAATCAGACATGACTAAATCAGACATGACCAAATCGACATGACCAAATCAGGACATGACCAAATCAGACATGACTAAATCAGACATGACTAAATCAGACATGACCAAATCAGACATGACCAAATCAGACATGACCAAATCAGACATGACCAAATCAGACATGACCAAATCAGACATGACTAA
>NC_092237.1:51612043-51617043 GCF_036320965.1 Panulirus ornatus | reverse complement strand
CACTCCTCCCTCAACCACTCTCCCAGCCAGGGCCTTACCTTCCATCCCTCTCCCCTCGTGGGTGATTGACTGACTACTCTCCCTGAAATACACCGTCAGCCTCTCGTGTAGGATCTCCCTTACCGACGCCCCTACGCCCGACTCCAGGGTCGGGTAGGCTGGGGGAAGAAGAGGATATCTAACCTTGTGGACAACCCTCTGGTGGTTCATCCGACATGTCGGGGCTACCCGACCGAACCCGTCGTCTCCCGACCCGACCCAACCCAACCCTCGACCGAGGCCTTTCCCGATCGCAAGGTTTCAGTGTCCTTGGATAGATACCTTCTTGGCGCTCTCTCTCTCTCTCTCTCTCTCTCTCTCTCTCTCTCTCTCTCTCTCTCTCTCTCTCTCTCTCTCTCTCTCTCTCTCTCTCTCTCTCTCTCTCTATCTATCTATCTATCTATCTTGCCTCTCCGCCTTCCATGCCTCTTGAAAGCTCCTCGTTCACAGTCTCCTCCCAGCAGCACATTCGTGATAATCGTAAACCTCTACGTTAAGCGCTCATGTGGCCTTCCGGTGAAGTCGGTTCGCTGGTTATTTAGCTTCCCAGGTCAGGACACACACATGATACTCGTAAACCTCTACGTTAAGCGCTCATGTGGCCTTCCGGTGGAGTCGGTTCGCTGGTTATTTAGCTTCATAGGTCAGGACACCCACACACACGGAGAGATACATAGGTCACCAGAAGTCCCTGGTATAAACTCCTCTGTACTGCCTTGCCTTCTCTCTACACTGACGTGCGGGTTCGAAGGTACTCTCGTGCTCCACGTGTGTGTCGAGCCATATTCTTTTTTTTTTTTTGGCCTCGATTCCTTTCCTTCGAAGCACTTCGAGACTCGTTTAAGAACCGTATTAGAGACACCCCCATCTTTTTTAGAAACCTTCTCAGAGAACCTGTTTCCGACACCACCCCACACCACCCTGTTAGGTTTCTGAAACCCCTGAGCAGATGTCTTAGGTGGAGCATTGACCTCGTTGCGCTGAGCCACAATCAGGTGACAGAGACCATAAGGTTAAGATGAAAGGGAGGAGACGTCTCGGTTAGGTTTAGATATATGAGTATTGCTACCAACACCAGGTGGGGGGAGGAGGATGGTGCCGCCTCTTGCTCTCCTGCAGGTATTAGTGCCTAAGAGGGAAGCGGGAGGAACAGAGAAGAGGAGAGAGTCATTAAAATATGTGTCGGAGAAAATGCTCCTCGCTCACTAAGATGCTTGTGCGTAAGTATATACTCGCATGTAAATAGTCAAATTATATATATATATATATATATATATATATATATATATATATATATATATATATATATATATATGTAATGGTGTCCTAGTTTCGTCTCTTCGATGTATATCAACTGACATATTTCTCTCTTGCGTCTCCCCTGATGATGTGATTATTACACGAAAGTGCACTTGGGAACTTATCGTGTTTCATTTTCGCCGTGGACTCAGAAGAATATATATATATATATATATATATATATATATATATATATATATATATATATATATATATATATATATATTAATTAATTATATATATATATATATATATATATATATATATATATATATATATATATATATATATATATATATATATATATATATATATATAAGGTGTTGCCTGTAGTTTCATCACAAGTGCATAGCTACCATCTTTCAAGCTATAATGCATACTGGATGACGCACATGCATACACATCTTCTGGTATGCACAACAAGCCCCGACCAGTATGCACACACCACACCGGGTAAGCGGCGCGCCTGCGCTGAAGTAGACCGGGAGAGAACAATTTCGAGTGTAATGGGCCATTTAGGTCGATTTATACCACCCTATGAATCCTGTGGCGAGGCGGGGTTATTACCACAGCGCCCTGTGTTTGCCCACTGCCCCTCCGACACAGCAGGATTGGCTGCAGGGGTTAGAATGTCGTCAGAGACTAATAACGTCATCACCTTTACGCGTGGTCATCGATTAAGTCCTTTTTTACCCCTTATAGTTCGAAGCCCTAATCCTAAGGTTCGACTCCCTCATGAACCCAGGCTCACCGGACTGACCTCTTCACGCATCTTCACGCGCAAGTGTTACCCTCTTGCGCCGCTACGTAGTTGGAGTGTTACCTTCAAGTTACACCTTGAACCTGACGAGTCAGGTCTGATAATCTCTCGTGACCCTCCTGCTTCAGTTGTCCTTGTGGTGAAGCTCTGGAAACCCGAAGCTTGAGTCGTTCCCGCCAACGAGGCGGAGTATTCACATGAGGCTGCCACCGCCAGCTCTTTGCACTCACGTCCTCCCCTCTAATGTCTCCACTGTGACCAGTTGAGAGAGAGAGAGAGAGAGAGAGAGAGAGAGAGAGAGAGAGAGAGAGAGAGAGAGAGAGAGAGTAGAGGTTTTTGCTACTAAGTATGGGGTTCAGATGAAGTTCCTTGAGCATTACGGTACCTCCTTCGGCGTTAGGGTACGAATCGTGAGTATGACGATGGTGTGACCTTTGACCTGAACCATAAGGATCAGTCATGTCAGATGCTAAGCCAACATATCAAAGGGTCACACAGCCGTGCTCAAGGGCTTTATGATTGTGTTCAAGAGGTTAGAAAAAAAAAATATACTGAAAGATAAACTAAGAAGATAGGATAAAGCAAGAAAAACCTACTAAAAGGTAAACCAAGACAATGATATTAAAAGGTAAACCAAGACAATGATAGTAAAAGATAGACCAAGGATAAAGATGGTGAAAGACAAACCTAGTAAAAAAGATAACAGGATAGAACCAGGGAAAAGATATTAAAAGATAAACCACAAAGATGATAAAAGATAAACCAGTAGACCATCATTGCAATAGTGATGCAAGAGCCAGATAAAGGTACTTGAAGTGTTTAAGTAACGATTTATCACTTAAGAAAAGTAATAAACACTTTACAAGCTCCAGTAGCTTCAAAAGATGCGCTGCAATCAGTAGCAGGGACAGGGAGAAGATTGGGTCTGGAGCGACAGTGCGACACTGTTTGCAGCATTGGACGACACCCAGCTTCGTCATCAGTACCTGAGAGAGACTCGGTCAACCGGGAAGACCAGATGACAGGAAAACCTCTATTCCTTGCACGCCTCTCACCCTCCTGCATGTTCAGGCCCCGATCAATCACCCTGTCAAACTCTCAAAAGGTGAGGTGAGCTGGTGTTGTGAGGTAGTCGCTGTTTGACGATAATTATGTTGTAATGATTCTCATCCTGTTGTGAGTGTTGTTTTATTGAAGGTTATGTATGAACACGATCACAGCCTAGCAGTCTGCGTTCCCGACTACCACACAAAATGTCCTGGGTTCGAATCCTGGCCGTTGGAGGGTATTATGACACACACACACACACACACACACACACACATATATATATACATATATATATATATATATATATATATATATATATATATATATATATATATATATATATATATATATGTATATATATATATGTGTGTGTGTGTGTGTGTGTGTGTGTGTGTGTGTGTGTGTGTGTGTGTGTGTGTTTGTTTGTGTGTGTAGATATCACTGTATACACATATTGGTGGGTTCTTTAGGTAATATGTTCTATTATCAAATGTACCACAGTATTTCTCTTCCTCATCATACATCTGTCTCTGATGATGTTTGATGAGGAACGTCTGAGTCTGTCACGTCTGACATCGAAATCACCCATGATATTAGGCGGGTTCAGGCAACCCTCAGCTCCTGTGGTACCCTGGTGACACGAGTCTCGCCTTATGAGGTGGCGTGTGTGCCGTGGCTAAGGTGGCGGGCCACAGTGAGGCCATGAGCTGTCTCCTGAGACCGCTAGACATCACATGTCCCTCCTCACCGTCCGATGAACTCGACCAGAGTGTACACAAGTCACACCCAGCCACGGGTGTGAGGTGCAATACCACAGAAGCAACACTTTGAAAACCACAGCAGGACCCGGCTTAATAATACGAACAGAGTTCGCTCCCGCCCGTTTTACGCTCAGGCCGTACAAAGGCCATTGCAGGAAATCTCCGCTAAAACCTCAAAATTGCAGAGCGAAACAGCCGGCATAACGGCATACGACGTGACGGAGGAGGGCAGTGCGTCGCGTCCCCACCAGCAGAGACTGACTATAATACCGAAACAGAATAGCGGACCAGGAGTGGTAGCGGGGTGTACCGGGATCAACCCACCGCCCATGTGTGCCACGACTCTTTCAGATTCACTCCTGAATCAGTTGGTAGGGTGGAGGGTGTAGTGTAGCGGACGACGAGAGAGGAGACGCGGCGGTCGACGCCTGACACTGACCCACACAACGCCACAGAGAACACCTACACAACCCCCACAACCTCATGCTGTTCTCTCCGGGGAACACGAACAGCAGAGTCACTCACATCGCCTCACCCGCAGGGCACCTCAAGACCTGGGATAACAAGCTGTCACTCTCAGGTATGAACATTTTCCCAAAGACGATTACATGGATTTTACTGAACCGATATAGATACTCAATCCCATACTAGTGGCCACGACACTTCAATCTAGAACCCTCCCACCTACTTTACGGTGAAATGGAAGCAACATTTGGAAACGATATTTACCTCATTGATCAACGATGTGCAACACGGGACACACAGTGGGGCTTCGAGCTTCTGAACACGTGTGTGCACGAACAAATGGACGTCTTTCTGATAGACGTATGCGCAGACGAAATGGACGTGTGGGATGTGGGTGTATAAATGGGATAGTGAATGGTGGAATGAGGACGTTAGATCATTTATGAGAGAGAAGAGGAGAGTGTTTGAACTGCTTCTGCAGGGAAGGAGTGAAAATGATTGGGTGGAGATCAAGAGAAAGGAAAGAGAGTTGAAAAAGAGGACAGATGAGAGCTGAAGTGAGAGAGAGAGAGAGAGAGAGAGAGAGAGAGAGAGAGAGAGAGAGAGAGAGAGAGAGAGAGTAACGA
>NC_092237.1:51599543-51609543 GCF_036320965.1 Panulirus ornatus | reverse complement strand
TGACGTTCACCGGGTTCTGAACGATGCTCGTCTACGGTGTTAGGGCTGTCGGGCGCGGGAGGGAGGGATGGGCCTGATATGTCTCCCTAGTGGTAGCCCCAGGTATGGTCTAATACCCTTGGTCTCATTCATCGTTGGGAACTCTTTAGATTCGTAAAGGTCGAGTTTGTAAATCAGTGTAACATCAGTCACACTCTTGGAATCCAACCGACCCACATGACCAGTGAGGGAGATGGCCAACCAGGTAGTCAGTCCGTCGAGTCTTTCCTTCTAAGATCCTCGTTCAACCCAGGCCACTCCCGGCCAAGAGCAACACCTCCCCTCCTGATTCACGTCGCCTGGTGAGAGGCACTCGTTCACAAACACAAACCACTACGCTTCCCACAAGCAATCTGTAAATTCAGATCTCTTTACAAGGGCCTTTTGACGACTCCTCGTTTACCACCCTTAAAAAATCGTCAAGACATGTCATCTCTTCCTCCCAGTCAACAACGTCTGCTGGCTTGCCCTCTCAGGCAAAAAGTGGTGGCTACCTTCGTGCCCTCAACCCTCAGGACTGTAGATCAACGCTTCACGAATGGCAGCTTTGATCGACGTTCCCCCCTCAGAACCAGATCAAGAACATTCACCAATACAGACATAGCATTAACCCTTGTGGAAAACCCCCTGAGGTCCTCACCCGTGAGAGGTGGGTCATTACCACTGAAACAATTAAGGTTAATCACCAGTAAAGAGACACTTGGACCAAGTAAGTGTACCATGCCTTCGGCTCTTTAGGAGATGCTGTCACTTTATCATCCTATGACAGCAGTGACTCCTCACAGACTTTACTGTCCATCAGTCCCTCGAGAATCAGAATCGTGCATTATTCAGTCCTGCAGGAGACTCACGGGCGAAAACCGAAGCGCATATTAGTTACTACAAAGGAATGCAAGCAGTAAGAGACCAGTGGGCCCCTTTGAGGCCATATGTGATCCTGGAGGTGGTCAGAAACGTCGAGCTTTGTGTGGCGAGGCAGGAGAGCAAGTAACCAAGATGAGAAAGCGGTGTAGACTCCCTCCTCGACCCTTTTCTCAAGAATCCCTTGAGCGATCTCACGGGACTCTTGTCAATCGGTGGTTTACCGGGAAGGGAACATCCCAGCGTCAGTCAGTTCTTTGGTGCCTCTCCATCCGCACTTATGGAGAAGGATCGCATCATCCCACCCGCTGCTGTGAGCAACGCTCTTCTTGCCACCTTGTTGCTCTGGCGGCCGCCAGAAGCACCATCTCCCCAGAGGACACGACTTGCTGAGAACGAATCACTTCGGCTCTTTTGGTATCCCATCTCGGTGCAGATTTTTAACGGACCTTGTACCGTAGGTCAATATTCTTAACCTCATTCGCGGAAGAGTGGTGATTTCTCAACCTTGTTTAAGATCCGAAGCAACAGGCTCAGTGCCGCTGTATCCACTCCTCACATCTCCCTGTTACGTCCTGGGTGCCTCTGTACGTCGGTGAAAACCATGAGATTAATTCAGCTGGAGGTTACCTCAGTGAGCCACAGCCTCTCTCTTGCTCTTTCCCTCCGCCTGTCTCAACCGCCAATAATATCGTAGATGGATTGTCTTGGAAAGCTGGCCATCTGGTTTTCAGACACGCCCCCCTCCTCCTCAGCCAAGACAATTGAGTTCTTATGGAGGTTGCGAAATGAGTGAATAAGTGAACCTTTCTCCATTAGCCAGCACCTATCTGTCATTATCTTCGTCTGGAAGTCTTTATATTCTTTTCCCAGAAGCCTTTATCAGGACACTCATCGTACTTACCGTCATTCCAGGAAAAAAAAAAATCATGAAAGAAGATGGGAAGCTGTTGATCTCTACAGTGCTAATCCTTACCCGATGATTAACTAGACTGGACGGGACTACTTCCCACGGCGTTGACTTTCTTCGTAGCTCAGGGAATTACAGAATAGCCAACTCTTGGTAGTTGTTCTTAGGAAGCTGTTAATCTCTCGTGTGTTTGACCCAGCTGGAACGCGCAGATCTCCCAGTCATACCTGTGGTCTGGTCTCCACATTACTTTCCAGATCACTCCTCCCTCCTCCAGTTCTTCCAGCCATCTGGTGGGTGACCTTCCTCAAGATCCAAGAAATGTTTCCAGCTAGCTAGGTCTTTAGCTTCATGTTCCAGCTAGCAGGGTCCTAGGTTCATGTTCCAGCTAGCTAGGTCTTTAGCTTCATGTTCCAGCTAGCAGGGTCCTAGGTTCATGTTCCAGCTAATTAGGTCTTTAGCTTCATGTTCTAGTTAGCAGGGTCCTAGGTTCATGTTCCAGCTAATTAGGTCTTTAGCTTCATGTTCCAGCTAGCTAGGTCTTTAGCTTCATGTTCCAGCTAGCAGGGTCCTAGGTTCATGTTCCAGCTAGCTAGGTCTTTAGCTTCATGTTCCAGCTAGCAGGGTCCTAGGTTCATGTTCCAGCTAATTAGGTCTTTAGCTTCATGTTCTAGTTAGCAGGGTCCTAGGTTCATGTTCCAGCTCGCTAGGTCTTTAGCTTCATGTTCCAGCTAGGAAGGTCCTAGATTCATGTTCCAGCTCGCTAGGTCTTTAGCTTCATGTTCCAGTTAGCAGGGTCCTAGGTTCATGTTCCAGCTTGCTAGGTCTTTAGCTTCATGTTCCAGCTACCAAGGTCCTAGCTTTAAGTTCCAGCTAGCTAGGTCTTTAGCTTCATGTTCCACTACCAAGGTCCTAGCTTCATGTTCCAGCTATCTAGGTCTTTAGCTTCATGTTCCAGCTACCACGGTCCTAGCTTCATGTTCCAGCTATCTAGGTCTTTAGCTTCATGTTCCAGCTAGCTACGTTCCTAGCTTCATGTTCCTTCATCAGATAATGGAGTGAACTTGGTATTTCCCTTCAACCCAGACCCACTTACCTAAAGAACCCATCCTCCCTCCTCCTCCCCGAAAGTGAAGAAGAATGGTAAAGGAACTGCGTCACGCTCTTTTGTGGCATAACTAACCTCAGCCGCGTCCTGAACAGCCTTCATCCCGGTAAGTGAAGGACCGTCTTTAAACCACGAGGTCCCCAGATGCTCAGATCTCTACGGGTCGCCTCAAGACGACTCGCCCTATTCACTCACTTCCACTCCGCTGGGCCACTCCACTTTAACACAGGCCTTCCTCATCCTCCTGCTCTTCCTACTCCTCCTCCTTCTCCTCCTCCTCCTTCCTCAACTCAGTGCTTTATCCACACTAATTATGAGTGCATCTGCGGCACAGTGAGGTCCGGCCAACACAACCTTCATGGTTCTGAAGTGGAGTAACTTACGTAATTGGCGTTCGAGACGCAAACTACGTGAATAACGTCATCAAGGAGACAGTATATGTTGTTCTATAGCCCCGTCGCCAGTAGGAGGAGAAGCGAAGCCCTCCGAACTCCGTATCGCTGACAGACGCAGGGGTACCGTCACCCCTGACCTCTGGAGGTGTGTGGCAGAGAGCTAGTATGGAGTTTAAACATGGGCTTTTACCCAAGTCGAAGTACGTAATCCCAAGTATGGCGTTTAAACATGGGCTTTTACCCAGGTCGAAGTACGTTATCCCCAGTATGTAAACATGGGCTTTTACCCAAGTCAAAGTACGTTATCCCCAGGAGCGTCCTAGACCATTTATGATGATGCCTCAAGCGACACGAAACGCACAAAAGAGATGAAAATATACAGAAGCCCAGAGCACCCGCGCCTCTTCCCGGGAAATGGTTCGGAAAGAATTATTGGCATCTATGGCAAATACGTTCTTAGATTTATCAAAAAGCCTGGCTTCCAGCTCACCAGAGCGGAAAAAGGGACTCGGGAGATGCAACCGGCTCGTTCCAGGCCGTCGGTACTGGAATCCAGAGGGCGTCCCAGGCTAACTGACCCACACAGACTTCAAAACTAGTCTCACTTTGTTGTAAATTCACACATGGCAATAGTTCCTTGGATGATCATTACTGTAAGAGTAAGAGGCACTGATGGATGGGGAACATTCTTAAGCAGAGTCACTGAGCAAAGAAAGAAAGAAATCTCTTTTATTCCAGGTTTCCCCTAGACACTCTCTCTCTCTCTCTCTCTCTCTCTCTCTCTCTCTCTCTCTCTCTCTCTCTCTCTCTCTCTCTCTCAAGATCGTGCTTGTTTTTCTTCAAGGATCTGTGTCCCTCATACACGTACAAAAACAACAATGTTACCACACACACACACACACACACACACACACACACATGTATATCCATATATATATATATATATATATATATATATATATATATATATATATATATATATATATATATATATATATATATATATATATTTAAAAGTGTGCACTTGTATGGGTAGCGGTGAGCGTGTCATCTTTCTTATTCATGTAAGTGCAAAGTAGAAAAAAAAATAATCTGCATGAGCAAATGTGCAATTAGCCATTCATTTAGCAGTAACATTCCCCTACCCCTCTCCCACCCAACACACACCGAAGGAAAACACCCACGCTGTGGAATACCCGAGACACACACACACACACACACACACACACACACACACACACACACACACACACACACACATCCTTTTTACGTGTGCTCCCGCGTCGCCCGTGAGGTGGGATCGCCTTTCACAACCGGACGCCGGACTTTGAACCGCGTGGCAGCTCTCGCGGAGGAGGTTAGGGGTGGTTTCGTTTCTCCTCTCTCTCTCTCTCTCTCTCTCTCTCTCTCTCTCTCTCTCTCTCTCTCTCTCTCTCTCTCTCTCTCTCCCGAGTCGTCCATTCCCGTCGGATCAACCGGTCGCTCTGAATGGACTCGGTCGGTCGTTCACTTCACCAGCCAGCAGAGCCGCCTCTGGGGTCGGGGTAAAGTACCACTCTCTCAATTAAGCCCGCGCCAAATGACGGTCTCCTCCAAGAGGATTTAGTCGTATATTTGACATGATGTTTGTGTGTTGTTTCTCCGCTCCGAGATGGGTTATACACGGTCGCTTTTATGCCCGGCTGTCCGTCCGTCTGTCTTTTATTTGTCCGCTATTGTTTCCGTCTGTCTACGTCTGTCTGTTATCTGTCTGCTATTGTTCCCGTCTGTCTGTCTGTTATCTGTCCGCTGTTGCTTCCGTCTGTCTGTCTGTTATCTGTCCGCTATTGTTTCCGTCTGTCTGTCTGTTATCTGTCCGCTGTTGCTTCCGTCTGTCTGTCTGTTATCTGTCTGCTATTGTTTCCGTCTGTCTGTCTGTTATCTGTCTGCTGTTGTTTCTGTCTGTTATCTGTCTGCTGTTGTTTCCGTCTGTCTGTCTGTTATCTGTCCGCTGTTGCTTCCGTCTGTCTGTCTGTTATCTGTCCGCTGTTGTTTCCGTCTGTCTGTCTGTTATCTGTCCGCTGTTGTTTCCGTCTGTCTGTCTGTTATCTGTCCGCTGTTGTTTCCGTCTGTCTGTCTGTTATCTGTCCGCTGTTGTTTCCGTCTGTCTGTCTGTTATCTGTCCGCTGTTGTTTCCGTCTGTCTGTCTCTTATCTGTCTGTTGTCTGTCCGCTGTTGTTTCCGTCTGTCTGTCTGTCAGTCTGTCTCTCCGTCCGTTTGTTCCTGCACAGTAACTTAACTTTGGTTGCCACGTGCTGTAATGTCGAGATCAAGAAGTGACTGGTCAAGATTCTGTATTTTAAAGTGAGAACCCGATGCTGATTTGGCGTGGGTGTAAGCACCTAGAACTTGGCGTAGGTCAGCACCCAGCACTTGCCTTGGGGTAAAGCAACCCCCGTAACTTGGTATGGGTGAGGACCCAGAACCTGGCGCGGGTGAGCATATCGGGGTCTTGTGTCATCAGCAGTCGGATATTACCACATTTCAGACGGCACGGTACAACTGCAAGCGTCGTGGCCAAGAAGCAATTACCTACACAACCTGGAAACCGCCCGCGCCACCCGCACATGATCCTCGTATGTCTGGGTCTGTTATGAACTCCAGACAGACAGACTGTGGGTGTGTGTGTGTGTGTGTGTGTGTGTGTGTGTGTGTTTTCAGTGCCCCATACCATAGATATTTACACAGGAATTATATATATATATATATATATCTTTCTTTTTCTTTTAAACTATTCGCCATTTCCCGCGTTAGCGAGGTAGCGTTAAGAACAGAGGACTGGGCCTTTTTTGGAATATCCTCACCTGGCCCCCTCTGTTCCTTCTTTTGGAAAATTAAAAAAAAAAAAAAAAAGAGAGGGCAGGATTTCCAGCCCCCCGCTCCCTCCCCTTTTAGTCGCCTTCTACGACACGCAGGGAATACGTGGGAAGTATTCTTAATCCCCTGTCCCCAGGGATAGTATATATATATATATATATATATATATATATATATATATATATATATATATATATATATATACACAAACAACATCAGTTACTTCCTCCAGCGAGAGAAGTCAAGAGGGTCGACCCTTTTTTTTTTCTTTCCCTGTCTACAAAAGATGCCGATCCGTTTGATCTTCTCCATATCTTGAGTAAGAAGTTCCTTGATGTCGAGACTCTACGGTTACAGAAACATGAAAAAAAGAAAAATCCTTAAAAAAAAATTATATATATATATATATATATATATGTGTGTGTGTGTTCTACGACGTTATAGCGCTGAGCTCGGTACAGAGAATACAGAGTTGAGATACAGGCGCTTGACCCTGCTGGCTGTGTTAAGGGGCGGGGGGTTGCTGTGAGGTACTGCAGCGTTCAGTGTGAAGTCTCCCTGAATTGTGTACTTGGAAGAGTTGACGATAAAATCTATATAGGTTCTAACTTGGTTAAAGGCTCTCGGATACTTTCCGGTGAGAAAGTTTGTGGGTCTACTTTGAGTGGCTGGTGGGTGAAGGGAGTCGAGAAGATGGTCTGGGGAGTGGGTGAGTGAGGGGCTGGTGGAAGAGTGGATGGGTGGGAAGTGGATGGAGGAGGAGATGAGTGAGGGGTGGGGGGAGGAATATATGAGTGAGAGGTAGGTGAAGGAGTGAGAGGGTAGGGTGGCATAATGGGCGAGTGAATGGATGATGGGAGAGTAGAGGAATGGGTAGTTGATGGATGTGGATGAGTGACAGGTGGATGGAAGAGAAGGTGAGTGGGTGGATGAGTGATGAGTCAGAGGCTGGTGAAGGAGTGGATGAGTGAGAGGCTGGCGAAGGAGTGGATGAGAGGTATGTGGGTGAGTGGATGATTGAGAAGTATGTGGGAGAATGGATGAGTGAGAGGTATGTGGGTGAGTGGATGAGTGAGTGAGAGGAGCTGGCGGGAGAGGAGGAGTCACCGACCATAGAGGAACTCCGTAGGGCTGAGGACATGACAGTGATGATGATGATGATGATAATGACCCCTGGCAACCTCTGGCTTTCCCCCAGCCACACCTGACACACAGCAACGGTCCACCACACCTTAACAGGGCCGATCGAAGAAGCCATAAAGGTATATATATATATACACATACCACATTTACCACGTTCCTCTTCACAAGATTGATGGACCTGAAGCCTCCGCCAACAGCTCCGGGACCAAGAGCCGTTCCCGCAGTGACCCCCACACTTCATTTAGCCTTTTGAACAACTCGGGTGAGATGCGGAAGGTGATACTTGCCTGGGGAATGTACGCTGGCAGTCGTGATAGCTGGACCGTCCCAATGAAAGCGCTGGAATACGGTGCCCACCACCTTGCTGAGGCTTTGAAGACTAATACGTTATTATTCGTCTCTTGCTATTATTCGTCCCGTGTTATCATTCGTCTCGCGTTACCATTCGTCTCGTGTCCGAACAACGATGAACTTTAGCGATAAATGCAATGTGGCAAAACGCGATGGGTTCAGTTATTTGCTCCCTAGTTATTTCTACGTCAGGTCTAATTATCTGACGTCAGTATTCTGTAAAAGGACTTTATAACGCTGTCTGACACCCCCCTCCCCCAATACGAATAAACAGACATAGGATGCCTGCTTGCTTAGCACAGTCGTGCCTTACCATATAGGCCTAACGAGTAACCTCAAGTTACTTTTTAGTCCCCCGAAAATATAAGATCGTAAGTTTGATTCGTACACTTATGACGGGTCGTCCCGTAAGAGCACATCATCACGTGCCCTCACCTCGTTGTAAGAGAGGAGGATTCTGAGCTCATTTCACGCGCGGGACCGGACATCTTACGGGGCGCATTTGTCCTCTACAACGCAGAGTATGTGCATTTCGGGTGGCGTGTAATGGGGCACTTAATCAGAGCCGTGTCGGCTGATGATGCTTATAAGAGATGAGGAACACATAACCAACTGAGAACGAAACTTCTTCATCTGAGCTCTTCGGGTACTTTCCGACCTGACGTCTAGAATTCGAAAGGGTGTTGGAAAAGACGAGGGAAAGAAGGAGGGAAGGGAACTCCACTGACCTCTAGAATTCGAAAGGTTGTTGGAAAAGACGAGCGAAAGAAGGAGGGGAGGGAACTCCACGACTGTGAACTGTGCGAGGAAAGGAGTTGAGTTGGTGATCGTAACGACCACTCTTTGCCTGGCTGGTCTCCACACACACACACACACACACACACACACACACACACACACACACACACACACACACACACACACACACACACAGCCTTTTGGCAGAAGTAGCCATTCACATGCCGCAGGTCCAAGTCTATGAAGAACCGAGAATGAAGGCAGGCAGCTCCACGCGAGCAGTGGCCGATATAAAGGGCTGTCGAACAGAGAGACAGAGACATCACCATGAAGAAAAGGCTGGATGGTTGAGGAGAAGTGGTACCGGTAGGGCTGATATGCCAAGAGGCTTTTGACTCCAGTCTAGATTAAGAAAGACAAGTGGAAGAAGAGGCGCTCCAGATAGACAAGTGGAAGTAGAGGCGCTCCAGATAGACAAGTGGAAGTAGAGGCGCTCCAGATAGACAAGTGGAAGTAGAGGCGCTCCAGATAGACAAGTGGAAGAAGAGGCGTTCCAGATAGACAAGTGGAAGAAGAGGCGCTCCAGATAGACAAGTGGAAGAAGAGGCGTTCCAGATAGACAAGTGGAAGAAGAGGCGCTCCAGATAGACAAGTGGAAGAAGAGGCGCTCCAGATAGACAAGTGAAAGAAGAGGCGCTCCAGATAGACAAGTGGAAGAAGAGGCGCTCCAGATAGACAAGTGGAAGAAGAGGCGTTCCAGATAGACAAGTGGAAGAAGAGGCGCTCCAGATAGACAAGTGGAAGAAGTGGCGCTCCAGATAGACAAGTGGAAGAAGAGGCGTTCCAGATAGACAAGTGGAAGTAGAGGCGTTCCAGATAGACAAGTGGAAGTAGAGGCGTTCCAGATAGACAAGTGGAAGTAGAGGCACTCCAGATAGACAAGTGGAAGAAGAGGCGCTCCAGATAGACAAGTGGAAGAGGCGTTCCAGATAGACAAGTGGAAGAAGAGGCGCTCCAGATAGACAAGTGGAAGTAGAGGCACTCCAGATGTGTGAGCGGTACCTCACACTGGAGAGAATGATTTATGAGATCCCTATACATACGGAATCACTACTCAGAGGGGAACTGGTTGCTGGCATCATAAGTTGAGGCAAGGAGATGTTCGTACGTGGGGTTTCCAGGGTAGAGTTGAGCAACAGTCAAGACGAACTTGTATAAGTTATCGCACAGAGGGAAATGCAGGGTTTGGTGATGGCTCGTACGAAGTGAGGAATGATATACCACGAGATTGAGGTAGAAAGACTGTGTTTTGGAACGCCTAAACGTAAGCGGGTTGTAGCATTCGGTGTTGCTAAACAGGTCGGATTGAAGAGAGGAAACGTGTTCGATACGAGAAAGAGAACGAGTAATGATCGAGGCGAGGCCAAATAAGGGCTAGAAGCTGATGGAAGAAGATGATGGGGAGAAGAAAGAACATGGCCGACAGGAGAGTGTACCATGGAGGTGACCGCTGTCGACAGGGTAAGGGGGAGAAATGCCCCCATTACAGTCTTCCGTCTTGAAACATCTGATAAGGAAACGGTTCATTACGCAACAGAG
>NC_092237.1:51589543-51594543 GCF_036320965.1 Panulirus ornatus | reverse complement strand
TTAGTCTCAAGTCTTGCTGCGGTCTCAAGTCTTGCCGTGGTCTCAAGTCTTGCCGTGGTCTCAAGTCTTGCTGTAATTCCAAGCCTTGTCGTGGCTTCGAGTCCTGCTGTTGCACCAAGTTTCATTTGTCATATCTAAATGTTTTGTTTATGATGACTTCCCACAGTGTGCTGGGTCGTATGTAAATTTGTGGCGGCCGCTCTCCTTTGTGCCTCGCTCGCATTCACCAGCGTCTTCGCTGCATCACCAGACACACCGTCGCTACACCACCTGCTCGACGCGTCCTCGGAACACAACCTTCACCGCACAGAGCGATGCTGTTGTCAATTTCCAATTAACGAAGTGGATACTGAACGTGTATGTCTATTTTCCTTTCGTTCGGATACGTCAGGTATTTCCACTTTTCAGTACGGACGGGTCAGTGTTTCCTCACGTCAGTAAGGATAGTGTTTCCTCACGTCAGTAAGGATAGTGTTTCCTCACGTCAGTAAGGATAGTGTTTCCTCACGTCAGTAAGGATAGTGTTTCCTCACGTCACTAAATATAGTGTTTCCTCACGTCAGTAAAGATAGTGTTTCCTCACGTCAGTAAGGATAGTGTTTCCTCACGTCAGTAAGGATAGTGTTTCCTCACGTCAGTAAGGATAGTGTTTCCTCACGTCAGTAAGGATAGTGTTTCCTCACGTCAGTAAGGATAGTGTTGCCTCACGTCAGTAAAGATAGTGTTTCCTCACGTCAGTAAAGATAGTGTTTCCTCACGTCAGTAAGGATAGTGTTTCCTCACGTCAGTAAGGATAGTGTTTCCTCACGTCAATAAAGATAGTGTTTCCTCACGTCAGTAAAGATAGTGTTTCCTCACGTCAGTAAAGATAGTGTTTCCTCACGTCAGTAAAGATAGTGTTTCCTCACGTCAGTAAGGATAGTGTTTCCTCACGTCAGTAAGGATAGTGTTTCCTCACGTCAGTAAGGATAGTGTTTCCTCACGTCAGTAAGGATAGTGTTTCCTCACGTCAATAAAGATAGTGTTTCCTCACGTCAGTAAAGATAGTGTTTCCTCACGTCAGTAAGGATAGTGTTTCCTCACGTCAGTAAAGATAGTGTTTCCTCACGTCAGTAAGGATAGTGTTTCCTCACGTCAGTAAGGATAGTGTTTCCTCACGTCAGTAAGGATAGTGTTTCCTCACGTCAGTAAAGATAGTGTTTCCTCACGTCAGTAAGGATAGTGTTTCCTCACGTCAGTAAGGATAGTGTTTCCTCACGTCAATAAAGATAGTGTTTCCTCACGTCAGTAAAGATAGTGTTTCCTCACGTCAATAAAGATAGTGTTTCCTCACGTCAGTAAGGATAGTGTTGCCTCACGTCAGTAAAGCCAGTTTAGTGTCGCAACACATCAGTAAAGCAACTTTAATGTTTCCTCACATCACCAAACTAATTAAGCGTTTTCGCAGACCGGTGTCCAAAATAGCGAAAGATTACTTACTCTACTACTTTTGGAGGCGTCTGTGTCTCTTTTCTCCTCCATTTCCCTCCACTTGGAGGGGGGGAGGGTGTCTGCTGTAATTTCATAAGCTTCCTTCAAGGTGAACTCTTGCAAGAAACCAGCGACACGTTCATTAGCAATGCCGTGTGTGCCTCTAAGAGGTAACCAAGTGAGTCAACGGATCTGGGAATTAACCAACCCACCGAGCTCGACGACACGACCCTCCATCACGACGGTACGACCCTCCATCACGACGACACGGCCCTCCATCACGACGGTACGACCCTCGAGCACGACGATACGACACTCGAGCACGACGGTACGACACTCGAGCACGACGGTACGACACTCGAGCACGACGATACGACACTCGAGCACGGCGATACGACACTTGAGCACGACGGTACGACTCTCGAGCACGACGATACGACACTTAAGCACGACGGTACGACACTACGACCCTTGCATATGATAGACTGGTCTTTTGACCTGACTACCCATGTAAAGGGTCGGGTCAAAGGCGAGGCCGTCATACACAAGGGTCGCGCCCTTCGTGCTCAAGGGGTGGATTTGTCGCCTTTTCTCTACACCTTCAGCACCAGGAGGTCAAAGCACCAGCAGCTGCTCCTGACAGTGGCCAGTCGTGGCTAGCAGGCGAGGGGGTTCTCCAGCGCGCGCCCCACAAGACCCATCCACGTACGAGCCCGAAGGATTCTCCAGCGCCCCACAAGACCCATCCAACCATCCACCAGCCTGAAGTGTTCTCCAGCGCCCCAAAAGACTCCACACCGAACCATCCACCAGCTCGAAGAGTTTCCCAGCGCCCCAAAAGACCCCACACCGAACCATCCACCAGCTCGAAGAGTTTCCCAGCGCCCCAAAAGACCCCACCGAACCATCCACCAGCTCGAAGAGTTTCCCAGCGCCCCAAAAGACCCCACCGAACCATCCACCAGCTCGAAGAGTTCCCCAGCGCCCCAAAAGACCCCACCGAACCATCCACCTGCTCGAAGAGTTTCCCAGCGCCCCAAAAGACCCCACCGAACCATCCACCAGCTCGAAGAGTTCCCCAGCGCCCCACAAGACCCACCCATCCATCCACCAGCTCGAAGTGTTCTCCAGCGCCCTACAAGACCCACCCACCCAGCCACCCTCCAGCTCGAAGGGGACATCCAAACACAATAATTAAGCCACTGGGGAGAGCATTAGTCAAGACCAACCTCGTTTCTGGATTTCATTTTCTGCTTGATGGTTCTGCCTGCGCTTGCCTGCAACCTTTTGACAGAGGATGCGAGACGCACTTGATGACGGCTGCCAGACATATATATATATATATATATATAAGATGCTATCAAGGGAAACAGGACTCTCATGTTTAGTGTGTATTCATCTTGCAAAAATACAGTTGCCTCTCTCTGAGCATAATTTTTTTTTACACGTGTGTGTTTAAATTTTCCTGAATGCTGTTTATAGTTTTACAAAGCAGTTGGAGATGCGCTCTCTCTCTCTCTCTCTCTCTCTCTCTCTCTCTCTCTCTCTCTCTCTCTCTCTCTCTCTCTCTCTCTCTCTCTCTCTCCCCGCAGTCAGCGAGAGAGAGATGGTTAGTTAAAGTGAGGCAAACGCTGAGAGCCGCAGGTGGTCCGATGTAAGCAAGCTTGGTGGGGGAGGGGGACGACTGCCACAAACTGTGTAGTGGAGAAGTTGTGTGCGTGGAGAGGACAGGAGTGTGCGTCGGAAAGCCTAGCTAAGCGTGGAGAGGGCTGGAGTGTGTGCATATGGAGGAGGCTGAAGCGTGGATGTTGATGGACGCATTGTGTAAGGCGAGGGATGAAATGCACACGGAAAGAGCTAAAGTGTATAGAGAGGGTGTTTTAAGCATGGATCAGATGTTCCCGTGTACACGAAAAGGGTTTGAAGTGTGTCCGGACACAGTGTGAGCGAGGAGCGGAGAGACTGTGTATGGAGAGAGTTTAAACGTGGATGGAGAGGGTCTAAGTGTACAAAGAGAGGGTTGAAGCTTGTATGGAGTGGGTTTAAGCATCGATGGAGAGGGATCCAAGCGTGTACGGGGAGTGAGCTCGCCGATGCCAGAGCGAAGTCAGCTAAGGGTTCGGGTGGTTGAAGTCCCTCTCAGGTACTATAGACCCTCAGGGCAGGGTAAGGAGGACCATATGGTTCCCGTCAGGTCTTCAGGGCGTCATGAGACCGTATACTTGCCCTGGGTAGCGACCAATATGGTGCTAGAAGCTCCACAAGCCAGTCAGTCCGTGCCAACAGTCCATCAGAAAACAACTCTTGATAACTTGTTTTTGTGGTTCTTAAAATGTAGGATTGTCTGGCGTTTCTGGAAGACACCATTTGTCTCCGATGACAATTCTTCACTGAATTCCACATCGTGGGGAAAGATGTACGCGGTTCTGTCTACCCTCCACAACACCATCTACCCTCCACTACACCATCTACCCTCCAGCACATCATCTATCCTCCACGACACCATCTAACCTCCACTACACCATCTAACCTCCACGACACCATCTACCCTCCAACACATCATCTACCCTCCACGACAACCATCTACCCTCCACGATTGAATCTGGACGCGCAGATGAAGATCAATCCTAATCCGACTTAGACAAAGAAGATTACATCATCAAGGAATAATTAATCAGTCCAATTCTGGTTAGTGAGATAGTTATGTAGAATATACTGGGAGGGGGTTAAGGGCAGACGTGGCACCGACCAATCATGGATGCGAACCGAGATTCCCACGACAGATGAAGAGAAATAACCACCACCTCCTCCTCCTCCTCACCCTCACCTTTTTACACCCGCCACCCCCTTATTTTCTTCCCCTTGTAATATCTCGTCTTCTCCAGCATATTTCTCGTCCCACGGTAAGCTTCAGTGAGGAGGTCATGTTCCAGGATATGATGATGATGAGGTCTGTTTTGGCAATAACTTTACCCGGAATATTTGGCAGCCGGGGTTCGAACGTGTGATTTTATTATTTCTTTTTTTTTTTTGTACTCCATCTTCTTTTTTTTTTTTTGCTTCAGTGTCCCGACCTCTTTTACGTAAGGTTCCTTGATTACCCACCACTGCCCTCGAAGTCTTGATGACAGTCTTAGTTAAGACCGACTCTTATTCGGGGAGTCATCCAGGGGTCTTGGTGTGGTCATGTCACTTGTCCTTTGTTCGCTGTGAACCCGTCAGGTTTCGTGAAGTTACTACCCTTGCAGAGATGTTGTTTGGTCCTGTGTAGCTTGATGCAACTCTTCTCCTCATCTCTCACGTTGTAGGACTTATTACCTTTTGTTTTCTTCAACTTTCACTTTCCCATCATCTCGCTTGAGCATCGCTTCTTCGACCCCCCCCCCTTTTTTTTTTTAATCTTTCCCGCTTTCTCTCTCCTCCTTTCCATCAGCAGAAACCTTCCTCTTCTTCCTTTATAGATCTTATGTTCCTCACATCAGATGGTTTTTTTTTTTTTAAGCTCCTCGTGCTTCATTTCACGCGCGATA
>NC_092237.1:51499543-51587043 GCF_036320965.1 Panulirus ornatus | reverse complement strand
CACGAAGGAGGAGATGACTATGGAAAAGAACGGACGATTAGAAGTGAACGGTTAAAGAGTGTAAGACTGGGAAATATATTCATTTTGACTGTTACAGGCAGAGTAATTGGTTTTGAATAGCACGGTGTGACCAACAAGGAAGGAAATAGTGTAACAAAGTGTGGAGAAGACATGGACATTTCAGGAGAAATAGGAAGCATGTGAAATGATCATGGAGGACAGACGGTGTGTCCGTGTGATCAAGCAGGAATTCGCCACGGGCTGAAGCTACTGTAAGAAAGAAAAAAAAAATCGAACGTCGTGCAAGACCTGAGAGTTTCAGAATCGGTTTACAGTATTTCGATCCTTTGGGCTCTCGTAGACCCTGACACTCTCACCTAGACTTAATAGCACTGCAGTTCCTGATAGAGTATAGAGACCTAGGTATCACTGCAAGAGCTGATATAGTCCCTGCAAATGTTGCAGTCCCTGAGGCTCGTTATGATGATGAATGTTAATGATCGTACATTTCTGAATACTAGAAAAGCCAGGCGGTACTGCCAGCCCAAAGAACCATCATCATCAACAGCCTTGATATGAACGTAGAACTTCAGAATATAATGAACGTAGAACTTCAGAATATAGTGAACCCTGATATGAACGTAGAACTTCAGAATATGGCGAACCCTGATATAAACGTAGAACTTCAGTATATGGCAAACCCTGATATGAACGTAGAACTTCAGAATATGGTGAACCCTGATATGAACGTAGAACTTCAGAATATGGTGAACCCTGCTGGAACTTTCGTAAGCAGTGAAACTGTCGTTGTGAGCCTTCAGACTGCCACAGACTCGGAAACTGTCGTAAAACTCTGACAGTCCGTGTTAGGGTTTAAGACGTTACCCAGTTCTCAAGCCTTTTTTTCGTAGGACGACGTTTACAAGAGCTACAAAAAAACTTATCCCAAACATCTCGTCTCCCACCTTTAGGCTTAGAGACCTCCTCCCTGCCAGCATTATACCCTCCAAGTTTTCCTTTTTTTTTTTTTTCCTTCGTCTTTTCTTAAAGTCCTACAGTTGTACTCGCAAGGTTAAACAGGACGACGCTCGGACCAGACGCAGTGTTTGAGAGTCATTCTAATCCGCTGTAGGAAACGTAACTTTAGCACCATAGAACCCATCTCGTTTCACTTGGTACCAGAGGTGTCGCTCCTCCAGATGATCCCGGGAGAGCTGCTCTTGTATCACAGAGCCAGCCGACCCCGAGTGAACCATTATACATGGACTTTGGGGCCGCGCAATCCCCAGAGCGTCAAGCTTGTGGGCACTCTCCTTGTACACAGATGTATCAACGTACTTCAGTCATTAGAAGCTGCTCCTGGCTGACCAAAGCTTGGCTTCAGATGGGGTGAAGACGTGTTCGGTGAAGAGGGGATGACCGTTATTATTTCCGTATTGGTGGTTACGTTTTTATTACCCCCGAGAGGTTCAGGTTATGGTACTCTAGAGGGTCTTCTTCGACCAGTCCTATTTCGTAAGGCAGAGGATTTCGAACCGGGTTCCGAGAGGTTCAGGTTGTGGTATTCTGGAGGGTCTTCTTCGACCAGTCCTATTTCGTAAGGCAGAGGATTTCGAGCCGGGTTCCGCGAAAGCCAGGTTGTGGTACTCTAGAGGGTCTTCTTCGACCAGTCTCATTTCGTAAGGCAGAGGATTTCGAACCGGGTTCCGCGAAAGCCTCTTGGGGGTCCTTAGAGGGAGAGGGGAGGATTTGCTGAGAGATCTGAGGGAGTCTTGTGGATTCCAAAAAAAAAGGAAGAAAAGTTCGTAAAACCACGAGACTTGAAGTTACTTTATCCTCTTCAGGAGCTGCGTGGTGACTGATGGTGCTATTATAGGTCGCTGAAGGGGGGAGACCTCGAGGTCAAGTTCGCCAGTGTCGTTGAGGATCCAGGTGATCCCGCCCTCCTGCTCAGTAGGGAAGGTAGGATGATCTTCCTTTTAAAGGATTCGGGTCAAGCGACCTGCCTCAAGGGAGCTGGGCCGTACCAGTGACCTTCATCAGGACGTGGTCAGAGGCTTTTGCTCTCGAGAAGTCGGGACTTGAAAGAGGTCTGTCTGGTCATGCCCTCCTGGCACTCGAGAGAGAGTTAGAGTTGCCATGCGACGTCGCCCTCAAGAGTACAAGTCACATAGAGAAAGAGAGAGAAGAGAATGGGTGGTCGGTAGGGTGGTCAGCCTTGGGTGGAGGATGAGGGCTGTGGCTGGAGGAGGAAGGTCTGGGTGGGAGGAGGGGCCTCAGGAGGTAAAGTTGAGGCACAATTCTTATAATATTGGAGCCGTTATTACGGGCCGAAGTCATGCCGTAAATTACCCTTGTCCCCGGCAGCGGCATGAGTAACGGCCTAAATTACCGGGAACCACGGGTTTACGGCGGTCGTGGCCGGATAATGAGATGGCCGGATTTTAGGGATGATAATTATTATGGAAAAATGTATTTGTTGTTAATGTGTTCATCTAGTGTTGTTATGGTGGAATATATTTATTAGGACACACACGCGTATATATATGAATATATATATATATATATATATATATATATATATATATATATATATATATATATATATATATATATATATATATATACATATATGTATATATATATATATATATATATATATATATATATATATATATATATATATATATATATATATATATATATTATCCCTGGGGATAGGGGAGAAAGAATACTTCCCACGTATTCCCTGCGTGTCGTAGAAGGCGACTAAAAGGGGTGGGAGCGGGTGGCTGGAAATCCTCCCCTTTCGTTTTTTTTTTTTTTTTTAATTTTCCAAAAGAAGGAACGGAGAAGGGGGCCACGTGAGGATATTCTCTCAAAGGCCCAGTCCTCTGTTCTTAACGCTACCTCGCTAATGCGGGAAATGGCGAATAGTAACAAAAAAAAAAAAAAAAAATATATATATATATATATATATATATATATATATATATATATATATATAATTTATATATATATATATATATATATATATATATATATATATATATATATATATAATTTATATATATATATATATATATATATATATATATATATATATATATATATATATATATATATATATATATATATATATATATATATTCGTGTGTGTGTGGGTGTGTGTTGTACCCCCATATTTCTAGCTAGATATAATGGGTGAAACATTACTATCCTTTCCTTCCTTCTTCTGTCTGAGACGAAAAAAAAAAAAATTATTAATAAAGTGTGGATGCCGGGGCAGAGCGGAAGTCCCTCCCCGTCTTAGTCAAGGGCTGATGAGAGCATCAGAGGTGGTTCTCCCTCAGGCAGGCGGCTTAAATGCGTCGGAAGGACAAACGTAATGGACCGTACATTCTCAGAGGTGCAGGAGAAGGAGGGGAAAAAAAAAAATATATATATATTTATTTCAAAGTGATGGGGTATGTCTTCTGAGAGAGACAGGGGTGGGGAAGAAAGAATGCTTAGCTCTCTGTCAGTGGACAACAGCTGGGGGACGGGTTCCTCCTTCCTCCTGCTTTGGCAACGTTCTTGAAGACTCTTTTTTTTGGGGGGGCGTCCCTGTGATGTTCACATGTGTGGGAGAGCCCGCCGCCACCACGACCTCCTCCCGAAGATGAAGTGACGACTATATTCGTCGAACTCCTTCTGAAAGATGATCTTGCGAGATTGAACTCCGTTCCTTCTCAGGGTCTCGCGGGGTCGAACACCCTTTCTCAAGATGACGTACCGCAAGTTCGACTTGTATGTGATTCTTGTGAGGTCGAACTCCTCCTTAACATCAAGTGGGGTCGAGCACCTTTAAGATGAAAGGGAGAGGTCGAGGGTCCCTATTACACCACTCGTTTTCTGTGATTCGACACTTCCTATACTATCAGATTTTTCACTTTTCTTCAATTTTTTTTGTTTTTTTCTTACCCTCCCTCACGTTAGAAGTGTCGTAACTCCACTCCCGAGCACTTATATAATATTCATTGCACACGCGGCGTCTCCTTTCCGGGACAGTTCAATCCTGGTACGCGTATGTGTATATTTACGCCCGCTACACATGTTCTGTCGTCTCCAGCCACCCGCTCTCCCCTCCACCTCACCCTGGGTGTAAATTGCATGTTACCGGGGGATAAACGTGTTACAGGGAGTCTCAGAATGTGTTTTTGTTATTGAAGTTCTTACGTAACAGGCGACACACTGTTGAGCCACCGAAGACTGTGTCGACTGATAGGGTGCACAAGCCCTGACCTTAGGCTCTAGTCACTCTAGGATATACAAGCTCTGACCTCAGACTGCTGCCAGTCGAGGACATAATACAAGCCAGGGAGACTCTTGGCTGTACAAGGAGCTCAGCGATGAACAGAAGTATCTGACAACTGACTGGCTCAAATGTTTAGGTTCCACTCTTTACCTGTTCTTCTGTGTGTGTGTGTCTCTCTACTGTATATTCATTTGTTCTCTCTATCACTTCTCTCTCTCTCTCTCTCTCTCTCTCTCTCTCTCTCTCTCTCTCTCTCTCTCTCTCTCTCTCTCTCTCTCTCTTTCACACAATCTCTTTTATGTCTCCCTCTCCCCTCCTCATCTCATCTCCCACAACCCACCGATATGGCTGAGGATTTCTGGTAAACATTCAACACTGGTAGGCAGATTGAAATGGCGAGAAATGTTGCCAAACCAACTCTCTCTCTCTCTCTCTCTCTCTCTCTCTCTCTCTCTCTCTCTCTCTCTCTCTCTCTCTCTCTCTCTCTCTAACACACACACACACACACACACACCCACCTATTTCCTCACCTCTGTCTACCACAGAAACCCTATAATCAGACATCCCTCACAGGGAAACTTGTTGATGAAGGGGACACAGAGGCGCGTATAAATTCAGCTCCTACTCCCCCGTGGTGTTGAGTGCAACCAGAGCCCCACGGATCAGCGGCAGGAAGGGGTCGACGAACCGCATATGCAGGGAGGAGGACTGGTGGAGGAGAGGCTTACAGACAGCTTGGAGGTGCTCCTGCAGGGGACGCGACAGCAGTAGAGGCGGCCACTACCCATGCTGGTGGCGAGGGCAGGCCAGTAAAGGGTCAGGCAGTGTAGGGCAGGCTCGTGAGTCGAGAGGCATCTGTTACTGACATACACACACACACACACACACACAGAGAGAGAGAGAGAGAGAGAGAGAGAGAGAGAGAGAGAGGAACTTGCTGCTCTGTAGTGATCGAGTGATCGAGAGAGAGGAACTTGCTGCTCTGTAGTGGTCGAGTGATAGAGAGAGAGAGAGAGAGAGAGAGAGAGAGAGAGAGAGAGAGAGAGAGAGAATCACCAGGAGAAGACGAACGGTGGGAGGGGACGATGTTAATCACCAGGTGATAGTGTGAGCAAGAAGGAATGGTTAGGTAATGTGTGGTTTTTGTCACTCGAGTCTTTCTCTGCATATGACACTGAGGATTCCCTTCCCTTACAGAGGAGTGGGCACGTGCAGTACCCCCACTTCCTGAGGGTGCGTCGATATGGTCCGCAGCGATGAAGAGGCTTGGCGCTCCTGGGGGAGAGTGATGCCAGCGAGGACGGAGCACAGGTGAGGCCAAAATATCATCCCAAGTGGTTTAGGAAAATTTGCGTGTCACAAATTGATTTTAAACCTGGACATGTCCTCAACACGGAGGATCTCTCTCTCTCTCTCTCTCTCTCTCTCTCTCTCTCTCTCTCTCTCTATATATATATATATATATATATATATATATATATATATATATATATATATATATATATATATATATATATCTTTCTTTTCTTTCTTTCAAACTATTCGCCATTTCCCGCATTAGCGAGGTAGCGTTAAGAACAGAGGACTGGGCCTTTGAGGGAATACCCTCACCTGGCCGAATTTTCTGTTCCTTCTTTTGGGGGAAAAAAAAAAAAAGAGAGGGGAGGATTTCCAGCCACCCGCTCCCTCCCCTTTTAGTCGCCTTCTACGACACGCAGGGAATACGTGGGAAGTATTCTTTCTCCCCTATCCCCAGGGATATATATATATATATATATATATATATATATATATATATATATATATATATATATATATATATATATATATACGGCGAAATATGTCATGAGGGACCAGGAGGCTTTACAAGGACGAAGAGGTCATCAGGAGTCGTTACAAGGAGTAGGTGGAGGGAGAAGGTATGGAAAAAGGAGGAAGAGACAAGGAGATTGAAATCTAGGGGAGAGAGGTATGAAAGCCAAGGAGAAGCACGGATTCGAGGAGCTTAAAATGCGAGTTGCAGGAGGGAAATGAAAGAAGAGGAAAGGACACAGAAGAGGGAAATTTGTTCATGTAATACAGGAGGAGGAGAGGAAAGATGCGTGCAGAATACAAAGGGGAGAATAAATGATAAATACCTGACCTAAATGTCATAAAAGGCCTTTCACTTGTCCACTCGACAAAGTGTGTGTGGATGGTCGTGCACCGACCTTTCTGGCACTCCCCGAACCCTTCGTCCTTTAACTTCATGTTCGCTATATTCACAAGCCCATGCTTCCCCCTGTCTTCATAACCCCATGCTCCCCCGTCTTCATAACCCCATTCTCCTCTTGTCTTCATAACCCCATTCTCCTCTTGTCTTCATAACCCCATGCTCCCCCTGTCTTCATAGCCCCATGTTCTTTCTGTTTTCACAAACCCATGTCCTCTCTGTTTTCGCAGCACCGTGTGCTCTCTATGTCTTCACAACCCAGTGTTCTCTGTCTTCACAGTGTCCTCACAACCCCAATTTCTCCCTGTCTTCGAAACTCTATACTCCCAGTGTCCTCACACACCATACACCATATGTCCACAACCCCATGTTACCCTCTGTTTCTTAGCCCTCTGCCTATTTTTGCTTCTTCAACCCCATTTATGTTTTACTACCACATCCATATAGTACCCTGTCTCCATCTATACAGATAACGGATGTAGGATTCGTATTATCCCCCTCAAGACTCCATCAATGTAGTACCCTCTCTCCCTGTCTATATAGATGACGGATTTAGAATTCTTATCTTACCCTCCTCCAGCAGATGACCTCGTCATGGCCCCTCAGGTCTCCAACATACTCCCATATACTCCTATTACATTTGTACTCCATGCTCACCCTCCACGTCTCCACAGTAGCCTCCAGGTGTCTCCACACTTCCCCCGTCCCTCCTCCCCACCATCCCTCATTCATTGGCTATCTCTAAATGGGAGAGGAAGTTCAGAAATTATTCGCCATACGATGGCGCGCGGAAATGAAAACAGCCGCCAGTAATGGCAATGATTGGGGAAGCCTTGACGAGGGTGAGTGGCTTCGTGTTTCAAATAGAAAGTAAACTTTGAGGTGTGAGACGGAAGGTAAACTTTATGGTGTGGGACGGATGGTAACTTTGAGGTCTGAGACGGAAGGTAAACTTTGAAGTGTGAGACGGAAGGTAAACTTTGAGGTCTGAGACGGAAGGTAAACTTTGAAGTGTGAGACGGAAGGTAAACTTTGAGGTCTGAGACGGACGGTGAACTTTGAAGTGAGAGATAGAAGGTAAACTTTGAGGTGTGAGACGGAAGGTAGATTTTGAGGTATGAGACAGAAAGTAAACTTTCAAGTGTGAGACAGGAGGTAAACCATGAAGATACCTCTACGTGTCGTTGTCTAGTTCGGTCGTCGAGGTGAGGAGAGGCGACCAACCCTGGGCAACGATTAGTGAACACGGGTTCTTCAGGTAAAGCTGTTCCCCTTCTACAGTGTGGGCGATGGTGGGGGTAAATATTGAAGAGTCGACAGGCTGAATGGCAGAGGCACTTTTGTTGTGCTGGGGGAGAGAAAGAGAGAGATGTGGGTTGTGCTGGAGAAAGAGGTAGATCATGGTGGAGAAAGAGGCAGGTGGAGAGGTGGACTGTGGTGAAGAGAGAGGCAGATTGGAGAGAGGTGGATTGTGGCGGAGAGGGAAGCAGTAGGAGAGAGATGGCTTCTGGCATCATCACCATACAACCCCACAGAGATCCTCCAGCTTTAAGGCTGCGCTGGAATCAGTAGCAGGGAAGTGACAGTCCTCTTAATCTAATGGAACGAGAAGTTTTTTATCGACGAGATTTGTATTCATCGTCCGCTGACGAAGATACGACCTCGCGGTGTAGCCACCAGCAGGCAGAGTATAGTAACTCTGAGGTTGTCGTGTAGACATACACAGGGATGCCTTACATCCACGCGAGGGTGAGAACATGTCTCGGCCCGCGTCCCTCGACTGTGTTGCGGGATAACTGTGTGCACCACCGTGTGTCAGACGTCGGGAAGGGGTTTAGAGGAACGGGTGTAACATTCCAGCTGGATGTGTTTGTTTCATGCATAACGTTCTCATATTCTGACAGCATTACATCTAGGACCTTCGCTGGGAAAGAGTGGTAATCTTGAATTCAATTGAGATGGAGTGGTTAGTGACAAGAGGAATTGCTTAAAGAAAAAAAAGTGACCATAAGTATGAGAAAGTATATATAAGGAAATACTGAAGCCTCAAACATATACTTTAAGGAGACAGACTGGGAGGTAGAACTGCAAAACCTTGGATTCAGAACAAGTACAAGTCTGAGAAATAAAAGAATAAGAGAAAGGGATTGGTGAGTGGACTGTATATTCCTGGATTTCCAGAGGGGCCTTTGATATTGTCCCCTCACAGAAAATTTACTCGGGAGAACTACGTCCAAGACGAGGGTGTCAGAAGATGGCTACTCGAGTGGATTGTCGCTACCTAACTGAAGGGAAGAGAGAGCGCGTCTCAGGAGAGCCATTTCAATCTCGCCGAAGGTGACAAGCTGGGGTCCCTCGAGGCCTAGTGCTGGGGTTATAACTATTTCTGTTCTGCGCGGGGGGAATTACACATGAACGTGTTTGCTGATGATGCCGCAATCGTGTTAGAAATGGAAAACCAACAGGAGTTGCGGAATATTGGCACTGTGACCCATATTCAAGTCGTGAGTCGACCAAGGACTATAATGCAATTTAACCTTGGGTGGTGCGAAGCCCTGAGGATGGGAAGGAAGTGCTGCGTGAGAGACCTGGGAGTCGGCATCAGGGCGAACCCGTCACCGCGGGACATCATATGCGAGACATGGATCGTGTAAGGGAGGCAGAATACCATGCGTGTATCGCGTATATCCGTCGACGTCAACGGCGACTTCTACTATATGCGTAGCCAGATGATTAGGAAGATATATATATACACACACACACGTACGTTCTACCCTGAGCTGGGAAAATGCCGCAGGAGTCCGGCCTTCTCACTCGGAGGGCCGCATGGAGTCGCTGGAAGTCAGGGCGCAAAGGAGTGGTAACGGAATGAACGATCGTAGACCTGAGTGGCATGAGGCACGACAGGAAGGGGGAAGCTGTAGATGTGGCCCGCTCTGGCGGGAGGGAAGGAGGAGAAGGACAAGAGGAGACCCGTGATAATGAGGCGTACGTTGTTCAAGAGGCCATGGCGACGTGCAACCGATCTTTTTGAAGTTAAGAGAGAGAGAGAGAGAGAGAGAGAGAGAGAGAGAGAGAGAGAGAGAGAGAGAGAGAAATTTTTTGGTCTCAGCAGCAGAGCTGTGGACTCGTGGAGATTGATGAAAATAACTCCACGATAAGTATATGGGGTGATAAGGAGCGAGGGCCTCGCGAGGGTAATACTACCTCCCCAAATATCAAAGGAAGGTAATAACACACAGATTACTCGACCACAACCTTACCCATCCACCCTCCTCCTCCTACACACACACACACACACACACACACACACACACACACACACACCTACATACGTACTCTTACCCCCTACAAACACACTCACTCCCTCCCCCCACACCCATACACGCCCTTCCCTACATACATACTCTTACCCCCCACAAACACACTCCCTCCCACACACACACACACATACACCCACACACCCTACGTCTGGGACTGCTATCGGTAAGTAAACACCGGCCCGCTCTGCCGTTTACATCGCCCTCGTCTGTAAATATGACTCCATGTAAATAGAGCCCCAGTGTAAATATGCCCCCCACCCCTCCCCCCCTCCCAGTGTAAACACATCCGACTCTATCTACGGAGGGAGGAGGAGTGTTTGCCGGGGGGGGGGGGGGGGGGTCCTCTAAGGCTTGCTAAGGGGGGGGAAGGGAGGGGGTGGGAAGGTTTTTATCTATTTTTCATGGTCAGTTTGACACTTCAGACCCGAGGGAAATGCCTTTGGCCGCCATGTTTCTACTCAGCGGAATGAAAAGTTTACAAGTCGAAATTAGAGAGAGAGAGAGAGAGAGAGAGAGAGAGAGAGAGAGAGAGAGAGAGAGATTTCAGGACGTCTTCAAACCAGTTATGTGGTAGATTTCAGGACACGTCCTGAAACGGGTCACACACGGTTCTGAAGAAGCGCGTTCAGAACAGTCAGGTAACGCAGTAACTCTCTCTGGATTCACTTTTGTCTTTTTTCTCTCTCTCTCTCTCTCTCTCTCTCTCTCTCTCTCTCTCTCTCTCTCTCTCTCTCTCTCTCTCTATGCCAACCTCAGAGGGCTCTATGGTCGCCACCTCGACACAGAGGAGAGAGAGAGAGAGAGAGAGAGAGAGAGAGAGAGAGAGAGAGAGAGAGAGAGAGAGAGAGAGAGAGAGAGAGACATATAGATTTGGTTCCAGTTTCGTCGAACGGGGTCGACTCAAGCGAGGGGTGCTGATATGGACTGTCTGGGATGGGGAGTCTTTTAATTACTTCATCATTCCCTCGGCTGTCGTCCGGAGGGAGAGACAAAAACACTTTAATGAGTTTTTTTTTCTCTCTTTTTAACCGAGGGAACAGGGGCTCCTAGCGTGGCTCGGGGGCTGGCCGAGCCTAGGGCTTTGGGAGCGAGCATTGCTTGGCCTGGCCTCGCCTCGCAGAGAGAGCCTATAGTCCCATCAATGGACAATAGCGCACCCACAATGCACTATACGAACCGAGGCGAATGTTGGCGCCAGGACAAAGAATATCGCGTACGACGCAGACAACAGAAGCTGTTCGTTCTAAGAACTGCATCGAGTTGAATCGAAGCCGTTCGAATCAGGTCCGGAACACCTCTGAACCCCGAGTACACATGATGTAGAACAACAGAGAAACCGTCTTATTTCTGTTCGAGCTTATTTTGAACGCGTCATATCAGAGTCGGCGAACGTCACGCATTTCATTGAAGGGATTACTTCAAAGAGCACTAGCCTGCCAGCTCATGTTTATTGACATTCCACGATGGGGTATACGTGTGTGCGAGACGCACACGAGGCACCTCTGCAAACTCACCAAGTCCCTGGCACAGACGGGAATTTCTCCGAGATGCTCCTCATTTTTCGTCCCCCCAGCACGACGGGTATGTTGGCTTGGCCTTCGACCTGACGCTTAACTGTGTTAAGTCAACGGCCATAATAGAACACATAATACACAGGTATGGACATTCACTTGCATAGGTTTGTTTATTCAACCTGAAGAGTTTAGTGTGGTCTACTGTACTCAGAAACAGCAGCATGGTATCCTATACCACTGTGTTGATCATTTCAACTCCGTTTCTCAAGAAAGAAAGAAAGAATTGATCATTTTAACTCCGTTTCTCAAGAAAGAAAGAAAGAAAGAATTGATCATTTCAACTCCGTTTCTCAAGAAAGAAAAAAAGAAAGAATTGATCATTTCAACTCCGTTTCTCAAGAAAGAAAGAAAGAAAGAATTGATCATTTCAACTCCGTTTCTCAAGAAAGAAAGAATTGATCACTTCAACTCCGTTTCTCAAGAAAGAAAGAAAGAAGGCCATCAGCAGTACGATCAGGTCCCTGCAATATAGCACTGTCAGTCTCAACTGCCTTCCCATATACAGACATAACACGTCAGTTCCTATGTAATTTCTAAAGTATAGGACTTCGTCAATCTCGTACCATTTTATATGTCATATCATCTCAATCTATCCTTTACAGTGAAGGTTCATATACTGGTCACAACTTCAAATAGACATGAGTTCAAGAGAGTTTCCTAATCTCCTGCTTGATGATAGACTATATATATATATATCTATCCTTCACGTTATCGTGGTAGAGCAGCTGGCGTATTGGACAACTGGTGCATTGTTGTTCGGGACTGAACCACCACCTCCCTCCCTCACTGGTGAGCATACCTCCAGCCGGCAGGAACTGATTCCGTTCATCGTTCGGGGTCCAGTGGACAGTCAACGGGTCACATAAACTGTGTCGGATATGTTTACCTGAAAGAGGAAAACCTTCGTTTCTCGGTGGAGGACTTGCAAGCAAGAGATGACAAGAGACTTCAAGTCTCATGTGTCTCGAGAAGTAGGAGGAGGAGAAGGGGTGACAGAACGGCATTTCCGGCCGCCTCGAGAGATAAGAGTTCAGAAATCATCTCGGGCTGGGTTGTCGGAGCTGTCGACGCGAGTTCCAGCCGATAATATCACCGCGAACCTCCCTAAGGGTGTGAGGGGCGGTAAAAGTTGTGGTCGGCGGCGAGAGTTCGAAGCGAACCCTTCAGCAGTTGGGAAATCATCCACGATGGTGATCCTCTTAAAGACTGCACCGTCAGGAGCTGGGATGAATTAATGTCGCTCGTCGCGTCCGAAGCAGAGCCTTAAGCGAAGTGGCTCTGGAATTCTTCCAAACCCGTCTCGAAACCTGCTGCTTCAGTTGAGGTAGTAGAGAAGGTGTTAGTTTGCTCGACGTTGTCGCGCTGTAATTCGTCTTGGCTTGGAAGGGGAGAAGATCGAAGGAGTATACTGCTGGAGACGGTGTACATCTCTCGTGATTCCCGCATGAAGAATTCTGGAAATTCAGCTCACGAATTGTAGAGACTCTGAGTTATTATGTCTTGTGGTCCCATCAGTAGGAGCCTGCCTCCTTGCCCCGTGATCCCGTCAGGAGGAGCCTGCCTCCTTGCCCCGTGATCCCGTCAGGAGGAGCCTGCCTCCTTGCTCCGTGATCCCGTCAGGAGGAGCCTCCATCCTTGCCCCGTGATCCCGTCAGGAGGAGCCTGCATCCTTACCCCGTGATCCCGTCAGGAGGAGCCTGCCTCCTTGCCCCATGACCCCGTCAGGAGGAGCCTTCATCCTTGCCCTGTGATCCCGTCAGGGGTCGGGGTAGCCTGCCTGCCCCGTGATCACCGCAGAAAAATATCCAGTTACGTAGAACGAGTCGCGTGTTGTCGTCAGATGTGACACGGAGAGATTGTAATTTTGTGGACTGAATGCCAGGAGAAATCTACGTTATGGGTGAGGCAGAACGACAAGACAGCTGGCTGTACCTGGACCATACGGAGGGACACTTGACAGCCGACGAAGTGTTGGCTCACAGCGCTGCCGTCGTTAACCCCTCCCCGATACCCAGGCGGGTAGTACCAGCAATATACCTTCCCTGGTCGGTGGCTGCCTGCCACCTAGAGAGAGAGAGAGAGAGAGAGAGAGAGAGAGAGAGAGAGAGAGAGAGAGAGCACGTCAACCCTCCACTGGACACGGCATACTCGCCGTTATCTCCGGGTTTCATGAGAATGATCTCGTTAGAATGGCCTGTCGTATATCCTACTCAGTTGATCAACGAAAAACTTTTGTAATCATCTACCTCCCCCAATCAACCCACATCACGACACTCGGCAGCTTCCGCAAACGCAAATGAAAGAAGTAAAAGAGAGAGAGAAGGACACAGTGAGAAGGACGTGACAGAACAACAACAATACACGAACTTCTGGAACCAGGATAAGAAAAAGAAATGCGTTACACTCGAGCGGTAAAGAGGAAAACGCGAGAGGAAAATGAGGCGGGTCGCCACATCATCGCGTCATCCCTGGGCACCACGCAGTCATCCCCCAACCCTACTCTCTCTCCCTTAACTCCCTGGGGAGGACACGCTGGGATCAGTCTGAACACCTCTGGGACCGGTCGAAGAAGGTGTCCCAATCACCCCAGCCACTCCAGTCGGGCCAAACCAATCGTCAGTACGAAGGCAAGTACGCAGTGCGGTATTGTGGATACACACACACACACACACACACACACACACACAAGGGTGTGTGGGTGTGTGTATTTATAAGTACATGTTTTCCGTTCATTTACTTAAGTAAGGTACTAAAGGCACGGACAGACCTGGCCTTTCGTCAGGAGGAAACCCTTCTTCTGACGGCGTGTTCCTCACGCAGGTGTGTGCTCTCTCGCTGCATCCATACTAACGCAACGACGCGATGTGGAAGGATGAGGTGCGCGTGTGCCTCATCTTCCTCATGGCGTGTTACCTCACCACAGACCTCATGATCTTCCGGAGGCGAGGATATAAGGAGCGGGAGGAGGAGGAAGAGATGAGCGCAGCGAGTGTGTGTAGTCAGCGGGAGGACTCGACCTCACCTCCGTCAGGTGAGTTTTCAGTATAGTGTTCCGTGCTGCTGCTGCTCGTGCTGTGTTTGTGTGTGTGTGTGTGTGTGTGTGTGTGCTCTAAGCCTTATATAAGGCTTTCCACTGATTATGAGAAGGGTTATATAAGCAGTGGCTGCATGTACGTTCTTAGAATTGAACATTGGAAGAAGTAGTTCGGTTATCTTATCTTATTTTTTTTTACCACTGGTGATTTTGACCTGACGTTCACGACCCTAACGACCCTTAGCAGTGGATAGGCCTAAACCCCAAATTAACCAGCCAACCAAACATCGACGCTCCAGTGTGTACGATCATTCACAGCTGTGTGTGTGTGTGTGTGTGTATGTTCGTTTCGTGGTTTATGAACACGTTCTTAGGTCTCTTTATATTTAGAGATCTGTGCACACACACAAACACACATAGCTTCATGTATGCCTGTGTACAGATCTGTGTACAATATGCACAGCTCTGTCCGTGTCGTGGCGAGAGATCCGTGCACACACACACATCACTTCATGTATGCCTGTGTACAGATCTGTGTACAATATACACAGCTCTGTCCGTGTGTGGTGAGAGATCTGTGCACACACACACACACATCACTTCATGTATGCCTGTGTACAGATCTGTGTACAATATGCACAGTTCTGTCCGTGTCGTGGCGAGAGATCTCTGTACAAGTTCCTCCTCTCGCTGTGTTCAGAGATCTGTCATTCATTTCTGCCCGTTTCCGTTCATTCTTCTTTCAGCCTCTTTCTCATCATCTTCCCTTCCTTCATTTAGATTATGCCTTCCCAAACTCCTCCTCTTACCCTTTCCTTCCCTCCCTCCTTCTGTTCCGCCTCCCTCCTTCCCTCCCATCTCCTTTCAACTCAGGTGTGGGGGAGGAGGGTCGGTCCCCCCGCGCCTCAGGGGACTCGGCCACTGGCGACGACGTCTTCTACAGAATTTCACCTCCTCCCCAACTTCACGCTCCGCTGGCCACCTTACGGCGTCCCCCGGGGGGACCTGGTCAGGCAGGGTGGGATCCAGGGGTACTGTGCTGGGGAGCCCCAGGGAAGGAACGTATGGCATCTTTAGCGGGCGTGTGTATAGGACAACCCCAGGGGAAGTGTGTATATATGGTGTTCCCCGGGAGAAGTATATAGGGTAGTTCCCAGGGGAAGTATATAGGGCAGCCCCTAGGGGAAATATATAGGGTATTCCCAGGGAAGTATATAGGTCAGCCCCCAGGGGGAAGTATGTGGATCAGACCTAAGGGGACTACATAAGGGAGCACCATGGGGACTATATAAACAAGCCTCTGGGGCAATATATATATATATATATATATATATATATATATATATATATATATATATATATATATATATATATATATAAAGCAGCCCTAGAGGGAGAGTATATAGGGCAGCCAAGGGTCGACAGAGAAGTCGGTCAATCGCAGTTCAGGTCCGCAAGGCAAAAGCCTGGAACGTTTTGTACACCCAAAGCCACCTAGATAGGGTCTTGGAGGAAAGCAGGTGATGGAATATGATCCTCGAGCCGAGGTCAAGAGGAGGGTCAGACTGTCTCCCTCGGTCTGCACACGGACTGGTGTCGTCCCCACGCCAGAGCGAGGCGGAATTCGTGACCTGGTCCTCGATATTGCACGGCTGAAACCTGTCACCAGTACGCCATCGCGTCCTTACGGCATTACTGATGGAAGCTACAGACACAGACAGTGGTGAGGCTCCCTCTGGTGTCTTGTATGTCATTGTTGGTACGGTTGCATCTCTGGGTCTGGGTGTGTGTGTACTCGTCTCTGTACGTAGTGGCGTGTATGAATTCCTCATTACCCGTTTACGTTCGTACAACTCTTTAATCTTCTGTATACCGTCGGCTTTCATGATCTGATCACAGCTTCATCCGTTCATTCAATACTCTCATACTTTGGAAGTATTTCTTTGTGTGTGTGTATATATATATATATATATATATATATATATATATATATATATATATATATATATATTATTATTTATTTATTTATTCATTTTCTATACTTAATTGCTGTTTCCCGCGTCAGCGAGGTAGCGCAAGGAAACAGACGAAGAATGGCCCATCCGCTCATACACACACACACACACACACACACACACACATATATATATATATATATATATATATATATATATATATATATATATATATATATATATATATACATAAGTGCCCATACACGGAAATTGAATAGAGTCTTGACGAGAAACTTCTCATTCCCGGGAAGTCCATCCTTACCCCGCTGCGGCATGTAGCGCAGCCTTGAAGCTTCAGGAGCCACATAGAAGGAGGTCCTGAGATTGTATGATGGTAACAGTATATTGAAGGATGGATACATATAAAGATAATATAGACAGATAGATGAAAAAAAAGATAGGTGGGCACAGATACAGAGATAGACAGACGCGTATTGTGAATGGGTTCATTTCTCCCCTCTCCCCCCATTCGAGTTGATAGGGCGATAACTCACCTCATCAGGGTAAGAATGGTACCCCCTTTCACAGCCCAGCCGAGTTACTGCCGCCAAGCCTCGCCTCTCAATTTCCCTGGCTATTATTCACACAGGAGCGAGTAATTCCCCCACCATTGTGATATGCAGGAACACGAATAGATTTGCTTATTATGTGTTCTTGGTTATGAAACGTCTGGGTGTCGTATTATCTATACTGCAAATACATTATAAATACCGAAGGATATATATATATATATATATATTATATATATATATATATATATATATATATATATATATATATATATATATATATATATATATACGTATATATACGTATATATAATGGGCTAGCTTTGCAACTACTGACACGAGCAAAGTTAACATACTGAAAAGTTTTAAAAGCCTCGGTCGTTCCTGTACACACTAGTCAAAGAGTTCTGAACAAAAAGAAAAAAAAAAGAACTTTTATTCACTGGTAAATCAACGCGATGTCGTTGGCGACAGTAAAAGGACACACTTGTTTGCGTCGTTAAGGGGGAAAAAAGCAGTTTTCCAGGCAGCTTCTGAAGCCATCAGATAATCCATCAGTGGCCATGGGTTTCTTATAATCCTCAATTCTCTCTATTTTTTTCCCCTGCTCCCCTTAATTCCTCCCTCGACTTCGCAACCCATTCATCAAAGTTTCCAGGCCACACGCAACCCGACGGCGGGGACTGGAAGGCGCGTCTGGAAGGGCCGCTGGACCCGCAAGACCCCCAGCTCATCGCCTGGATTCGAGAACGCCACCTTCTGCCTCCGTCCAGCCTGCCGTATGACCTGAGCCTCGGCAAGAATGTGGACTTCACCAGGCTCCCTTACTGGCAGCGGGTGCACCAGGGTATCCTGCGCCTGCTGGAGGGCAAGGTGAGAGAGAGAGAGAGAGAGAGAGAGATAGAGAGAGAGAGAGAGAGAGAGAGAGAGAGAGAGACTGTGATAACGTCTCCTTGGACGTTTGCGAGACTGAGAGGCTTACGTCTTGCGTTGATGCAGTTCCTCCCGTGTTCTCTCTCTTCGACCCTCGATAGCCGTGCAGTCTCCTATCCACTCTCCCTCCTCCTCCTCCTCCTCTCCTCCTCCTATCCTCTCCCTCTCCATACGAAGGTTGGTGGTAGTTGAAACCCTTGACTTACCATCCCCGCCAGTAGAGGCAGTATATATATATATACCATAACCTCTAAGCCCTAGACATTGGCAGTAAGGGTCTACCCTCGCCTCACAGGTACTGGACTTAAGGTCTTTACGTCACAAATAACCTCAAGTACTCGAGGCCAAGAGCATGACCTCGACGTATCGTACACACTCGAGCTTGTGGGTTTGACTGGCAATACTTCCAGAGTGCAAGACGCTCTTCAGCGACAGTGGCTCTGTCGGCTACATATCCCCGAGCGCTAGACACCGCTAGACCCATCAGATGCCGACAGGTGTGTTCTGATGGGCTGATGACAGCCTCTGCTGCTGGTGCTGCTAATACAGGGATGCGAGGCCCCGGACAGACTTTACACGAACAATATTAACACGAGACATATATTGAACGGACGCTTTGAGCGCCCTAGCCCTTGCACGAGACTCTGGAATATTACAGGACAGTGTATTTCTGTACATGATGAAATACCAGAACAGATTTCCAGGTAAATGGCCAAAGCGGTGTCGGTAATATACTGGATGATTCAGATTCAGTTGAAATGGATACCTAGCTGGCTAGTGACTGCCCGGATGGCTGGTTAGCCATTGAATAGTTAGCTTTGTTAGTTTCGTCACTAACCAACCACATCCCTTGTTCTGTGGCTGGAAATCCAGCCATTTAGCATGGGCAAGTGGCAGTGCCTGACTAATTGAACTAGGCCCTTTGGCTGCCTAACTAAACCATTAAGTACCTGGGTATTTAAACGGGTAACTAGCTAGCTGGCTAGTTACTCGCTTGACTAGTTCGCTGGCTAGTTTGCCACTTGAATAGTAGCAAAGCTAGCTACTTAGCTAGCTAGCTAGGAGGCTGCTGACTGCTGACTGACTACGGCCAAAGTTTATCCTCCTCTCCGCCTGGTGCAAAGACGACAGCTACAAGTCAAGGTGCCAGGGGGATTTATCCGCACGGGAGAGCAAATCTCCCTAGCAGTAGGAGGAGGAGGAGGAGGAGGAGAAAGAAGAGTTACTGCTGGAGGAGGAGGAGAGGATCGGCCTCCATCCCCTTGATGTTGTGGCCCCAGGGAAGTGTGAAGGTAGGCGACCCAGGAGATCATCTAGGGGGAGGGGAAGGTTGAGGAACATGGTGGAGGAAAGAACTGTGAGAATGGTGAACGTAGATACAGTAGTAGTAGTAGTAGTAGTAGTAGTAGTAGTAGTAGTAGTACATGAGGAAAGGAGTGAAAAGAAACGCGAGTGGATCAGCTGAAAATAGGTGGACTGGAAAAATATGGAAGGAATGGTGACTGGAATGACCAGGTACGGAGACAAGATAGGTGGATGTCGGTCGTAGAAGATTCAGTAGATTAGAATTATCTCGAGAGAGAGAGAGAGAGAGAGAGAGAGAGAGAGAGAGAGAGAGAGAGAGAGAGAGAGAGAGGCCAAACCCAAGCTGTCATATGATTAACCCCATAATCGTTACTGTGATGGTAAACCAGGAAGATTTTGTCTTTTAGGATCGTCCGTGTAAGTTCCTTCGAGATCGTTATAATCCCTCCCTCCCTTCCAGCGCGGAGGCTTTTTCCTGGAAGCTGGAGCGCTGGATGGTTACTACCAGTCCAACACCTTCTTCCTGGAGCGAGACCACAACTGGACGGGTCTTCTGGTGGAACCGAACCCCGTGTTCTACGAGAGCCTCAAGACCAGACACAGGAGGGCATGGGCCTCTGACCTTTGCCTGGGGACCAAGCCGTACCCCTTCAAGGTGACTCCATAGCGGGGGGTGTTGTAGCAGTAACCCTAGCGATTGTGCTAGCAGGAGTTGTAGAAGTAGTAGTAGTAGTAGTAGTGGCAGTAACAAGTGGTCGTAGTAGTGGTATTAGTAGTAGCAGTGGTGGTGGTAATAGTGGTACAAGTAATAGTGGTAGTAGTAGTAGTAATAGTAGTAGTAGTAGCAGCAGAATTAGCAATAATAGTAATACCATGATTTTGATGATACCGATTCCTCTCTGTGTTCCATGTCAACTTCTTATATTCTGATTTCTTAATTGGTCTCTCTCTCTCTCTCTCTCTCTCTCTCTCTCTCTCTCTCTCTCTCTCTCTCTCTCTCTCTCTCTCTCTCTCTCTCTCTCTCTATCATAATCCATATCTTACTCCCATACACGAGTCCTTAACAGGCTCCCCAGCCCCACCTCTACCCCACAACCGATTCATAACTTCCTTCGTGGGTTCCCACTCACTAATTAATGAGGTTCATGGGTGAGAAAGGTGGATAAAGACACTAGACTTGATACCTCATTCCCTCCTCCTCCTCCTTGTCCTCTTCCTCCTCCTCATGTCGCCACCGTAAGAGGCGAGGACGTGCATAGGTGGGAGCTGTCAAAATGATTAGACACAAGTGTGGCGTAAAGTCTTGAATGGATCGAAGTGAGTTACTCTCTGCATCCTGTCACCTCCTCCTGCCCCCTGCTTTTTATAACCTCCTACTGCCTTCTGCTTCCTGTGTCACCTCCTCCTGCCCCCTGCTTTTTATAACCTCCTACTGCCTTCTCCTTCCTGTGTCACCTCCTCCTGCCCCCTGCTTTTTATAACCTCCTACTGCCTTCTGCTTCCTGTGTCACCTCTTCCTGCCCCCTGCTTTTTATAACCTCCGACTGCCTTCTCCTTCCTGTGTCACCCCCTCCTGCCTCCTGGTCCCTGTGCCATCCCCTACTGCCTCCTGCTTCTTATAACCTCCTACTGCCTCCTGCTTCCTGTCATCTCGTACTGCTTCCTGCTTCTTATAACCTCCTACTGCCTCTTGCTTCCTGTGTCACCTCCCCCTGCCTCTTGTAACGTCCTGCCTCCTGCTTAACCCTACGTAAACTCTGGTTTTCGTAATAAGTTCACTGCGGCGCTTGAGGGTATTACGAAAACGCTGGAGAGCGTTTCTCATATTACGTATTACCGGTTTCTAATATGCTATCGTCCTTTTCAGCTTTCTATGATGTACTTAGTCTTCAGTGGTTTCTAATGAAGTGGGGTTGTTTTCTAACGTACCACCACAGCTTTCAGTGGTTTCTGATACGTGGTTTTCAGTGGCTTCTAAATCCAATATCGTTTGGGCGAGGTGATGAGAGGCTCAAGAGAGAGAGAGAGAGAGAGAGAGAGAGAGAGAGAGAGAGAGAGAGAGAGAGAGAGAGAGATGGGATGGAAGAAGAGAGAAGGAGAGATATGACTATATTATACATACATATATACATGTATGCAAACATATATGCATGTACGCAGCACTTAGAAACTTAAGATTATGTTAGCCAAGACTATATATATATATATATATATATATATATATATATATATATATATATATATATATATACACGTAGCCTGAGCCAGGTTCCCATTTTACTGACCAATCCCCAAGGTTGGATGTAAAGCTGGGTTGACTGTGGACCGACTGCCACACATCCAGGATTCGAACCTATGCCCGTGAATGCGTCATGGTCATGAACGCTAACCGCTACACCACAGATGACCATAAAGTAGGCAGTCTTTACCATTTAAGACCCACGAAAAGATCTACTAGAGAATGTCTAGAGAAGGGCAGAGTTACAAGGGAGAGATTGGAAACTACGAAGTTGCCCAGCATGGAAAAGAAAGGAGTGAGGGGTGACTTGATCACAACCTTCAGTTATCTAAACTCGGTTCAACAGTTCTTTGGATGGTTCAAATAAAGAACCACCAAAGGTCAATAGGAAGAAATTATCCAAGAGAAAAATAATTGGAATCCATACAAAAAGTACTATGGTAATATGAGCGTAGTGGATGGACGGAAGAAGCCAAGTGATGATAGTGAATGCAGACAGTAGACAGAACTGTGAAAAAAGGTGAAAGATGGTTTGTTTGAAAAGACAGGAGTCCTCACAAGGGCACGGCCCTCGCCCACTTGAACAGACGTAAGAACGCCCACTTAAACAGACGTAAGAACGCCCACTTAAACAGACGTAAGAAACGCCCACTTAGACGTAAGAACGCCCACTTAAACAGACGTAAGAACGACCACTTAAACACGTACAGACGTAAGAACGCCCACTCAAACAGACGTACAGACGTAGGAACGCCCACTTAAACAGACGGACAGACGTAGGAAGAAGTACAGACAAGCGGGGGAGGGGTGGAGTTGGTCGTGGCTTGGCAGAAGATGATGGAAGGTCCTGAGCGGAAGTCGGGTGTGAGGGAGGGGTGGGTCGCGTCGGGCTAGAGCGGAGTGGTAGGAAGACGAAGGTATCCCCCCTAGGTCGCGTGAGGCAGCCGGGTCCTCCAAAAGATCCTAGTCTGATACATTTATTCTCCTCGAGTCTCATAATTTTTTTTTTTCGCCCACTCAGAAAGCACGTGATGCACGATCGGGCCTCGAGGAGGAAAAGGGGAGGAGGATATCATGAGCATTTAAACGCAATTTCGTAAATTCCCGGCGTGAGTTAGTGTCGGCATTATCCTGTAAATAATGTCCCTTGATACTTAACGACTGCCGCGAACGGCCATATGTTTGTTGTGTTTAAACCACTCAGGAGGAAGAGGGTTGATTATATGCTAGTTCGATGAGGAAAAGTCTTCAGTAGCCACACAAGGACGAGGACAGACAAGACATAATGACCCGGGGACCGTCTTACTCTCATGGGTAAAGCCGGGTCGATTATTCTCAACTGAATTCTCAACCGATTCTCGATTGTCTAGATCCCTGCTGCCTGACGAAGCCCCACTTGAAAACACATACCCACACACACACACACACACACGCGCATCCCTCAATCCCCCATCATGAACAACCCTCCTGGCGTCATGTGTCCACATCTTCACCCACAAAGGAGCAATGAATCACGACCTCGCCTGATTTACCAACACACATCTCTGAACCGTCCTGAAGACGAGCTACAAGATCCGCCTTTCTAGGCTAGCGTTTCGTCGCCTTCCTGACATCCATCCAGTTATCTAAAACCTCCACAGATAGAGAATGACTTTGTGTCCCCACATCAAATGCTCTTCCCAGAGGATCTTGAGGTGGTGGTTCCTCTTGGCCTTCCTAAAGTCCTTCTCGAAACTTGCCACCACAGTGTTCACAGTGGCCTCGAATTCCAGCCCTCCTCCTCCTTCTCCCGCTGATAACCATCATTCAGCGTGCTCTCTCTCTCTCTCTCTCTCTCTCTCTCTCTCTCTCTCTCTCTCTCTCTCTCTCTCTCTCTCTCTCTCTCTCTCTCTCTCTCTCTCCTTATCTTCCCTTGACAGACGCACCACTTAGCATCCCATTTCCTGCTCCCACCCACAGAAAACGCGGGTGTTTGAGAGTCTCTCTCTTTCTCATTTTTTCGAACACCATCCTCACTCACACCCATCATCCCAGCGGATCTGTCTGCCTCCCTCCCTGCACGCGTCTCAGATGCCCGTGTTTATCATATTCACCCTGAGGTCGTGTAACATCTTCGTCCCACGTTGTGCCAACAATTTCTCTCATCTCCCACGAAATACAAGTCTTGCATAAGATCCCACGAGTGTGTGTGTGTGTGGGTCGTAGGTGTCATGTGCTCCTCTTTGTCATTACGTGCATCTCGCTGGTGTCATGCGCGCCAGTCTGAGGCACGAGACTAATAAACAGCGCCCCGCCAAAAGCGGTCTTGGTAATTACAAGCCGAAACAGAGATCCAGCGTAATGAGTTCCCCGTTTTCTTTTTGTGTGTGCGACATATAACAAGGCTTTCACACAGAAATGGGGGAAGGAGATATCTCTGCTCATGTCGTTCAGGGGACACTGTGATATTAGAAGGTATAATGACAGTCCCTGGTGTCTTCCGCCTGAGCACTGAGGTACGACCCTGGAGGTACGATGGTTCGATCCCAGGCGACGATGGGTTCATTGGAGCATGATAGTATATATATATATATATATATATATATATATATATATATATATATATATATATTTTTTTTTTTTTTTTTTTTCTTTTTTTTCAAACTTCGCCATTTCCCACATTAGCGAGGTAGCTTTAAGAACAGAGGACTGGGCCTTTGAGGAAATATCCTCACCTGGCCCCCTTCTGTTCCTTCTTTTGGAAAATTAAAAAAAAATGATGAGAGGGGAGGATTTCCAGCCCCCCCGCTCCCTCCCCTTTTAGTCGCCTTCTACGACACGCAGGGAATACGTGGGAAGTATTCTTTCTCCCCTATCCCCAGGGAATATATATATATATATATATATATATATATATATATATATATATATATATATATATATATATATATATACGACACTTTAGCACAAGGGTCAGGTCAAAGGCCAGACCTTCATACCCAAGGGCCGTACCGTCGTGCTCAGGGGTCGAAACGTTATGCTCGAGCATCGAACTGTCATGCTCAAGGGTCGAACCGTCGTGTTCAGTGGTCGAACCATAATGCTTAGGAAGGGTCGAACCGTCATGCTGAAGAATCGTACCGTCATGATCAAGAGTCGAATCGTTCTACTCAGGGGTCGAGTCGAATCATTCTGCTCAAGGGTCGAACCGTCGTACTCAAAGATAGACCCGTTGTCTCTAAGGGTCGAACTCTCGTGCCCAGAGGATTACGAGGCATTAGACACGCACACACACACACACACACACACAACACACACGTGTTGTCTGCCATCACTCGGTCCAGCTTAACCTGCCTCTTCCCACCAACAAAGAGAATCGACGTGACTTAAGAGTTTCATTTTTCGTGTCTGTTTTCTCGCATTTTGCGGCAAACGTTCTGCCCCATTTTGGCTCCAGATTTACGATACGCGAACGCGCATGTACCCCAGATGCGTAACACATCCCGGAGTATTCTAGTTGGCTGCATTTCGGTGAAAATATGTGCATGACGGATGAACGCCGGTGTTGCTCATGATCGCATGCAAGTTTTGGAACTCCTGTCTGTCTCTCTGTCTCTCTCTCGAGGTAGCTATTCCTCCCTCGTAAAGCTAGAGTCTTCCTAAAGTAATATTAAACTGGACGTTATCGTTCATAGGCTTACTTCTTATTCTGTTCTCACTCCCGCTCCCTCCTGCTGCCCCGTCATAACACTCCTAGCGACACACTTCACCACGTAATTTGAGGTTATGACTTCATATATATATATATATATATATATATATATATATATATATATATATATATATATATATATATATATATATCATTAATACAAACGTAACTCAAGAGGGTCATACAGGGATACGTAAATTATCATGAGCAATTTCCTGAAGGAGACGTCAGATATATTGGTTGTCTCTTCTCTGCAAGGATGTGCCCAAAACTACTCCCAGAGTCAGTTGCCCCCGATTTGACCAACAAGGTGAATGGACGGGAAAGGGACAGAGAGGACTGTGGACGAAACAAAAGGAAAGGGGAAGAGTAGAAAAAGAGGCATAGGAAAAAGAAGAAAGACTTGCGAAGTGTTTGGAAGAGTTGATTTAAGAGAGGACAAAGTTTATATGGGGAAGCAAACGGTAGATGGAATAGAACAGTGAAAAATTATATATATATATATATATATATATATATATATATATATATATATATATATATATATATATTATCAAATAATACCCTCCAGAGCAGCCTGGATTCGAACCCAGGACCTTTTGCGTGGTAGTCAGCAACGCTAACGGATAGGCTATGATCGCCCCCTAATATATATATATATATATATATATATATATAGGAAGAAACAAGAGAGATGAAGTACCGTAAGGGAAAATAAACTGCAGAAAGAAGGCAATAAAGGCAGAGAAAAGGCAAAAGAGGATGGAATGAAGTAGAAGGAAGACGAGACAGACCTGCGAAAAGCATAGGAAGTTAGATAGCCTTTCTACCTTTGTGAACGTGATTCATTAATTCCCACCAACCTCCACTGAGAAAGCTGAAAGGTAATTAACGCTCATTAGGGTAAAATATGTACCGTCGTATATAACTTTTCTAAAATGTTCGAAGATTTTAGTTTGACTTAAGAATTGGCTGGGCAGTAATTTGTGGGAGATGGATTTACTATATACAAGATTTGGCTTCCCACTATTTACCAAGTATTCATAAAATCCAAGGTTCTGTAGCTTCAAATCGTAATTTGGTCTTTCCTTTCCTTCCATTGAGTAGTTCGCCGACTTAGAAGAAAAAAAAAAGACAGAACAATGCAGGAGGGACAGTGAAGGGGGGAATAATTACGACACACTGAAAGATAACCTCATAGAAAGAAAGAAGAAATGATCAACTGGAATTAAAATGTTCAGGCAAAGGTGACGGACGGAAGGTGAAAGATCGGTTCGAAAACAATGCCACCACCACCACCTCAGAGAGGCAGAGTCTCTCCTGGTCTAGCGAGACATGGATGCCCTCAACTCCAGTGGTACAAGTGCTGAAGCTGAAGTAACCAGAACGTAACTAGGTCTGTGGCTGGAATTACAGGTAGTGATGCCGGGCCTAAGGCTGGAATTACTGGAACGATACCAGGGTTCAAGTCCAGAGGTAATGGAACGATACAGTGCTGCATCTTGAGGTACTGGGACGATACGAGCCTGGAACTGGAGGCACTGGAACGATATAGGGCCAAGACTGGAGGTGCTGGAACGATACAGGACTAAGTCTGGAACTACTGAAATGATGCAGGACTAACGCTGCATGTCCAGAAATGGTGCAAAACGAAGACTGGAGTTCCTGGATGATGCTAAGCCGGAGTGTAATGGAACTGTGCATGGCTAAACCTGGTGTTGCTGGATTGATACAAGACCAAGTCTGCAGGTCCTGGAATGATGATAAATTTAGTCATCACTTACGTAAGAGTGGAGCAACCGGATGATGCTGGGGTTGCTGGAAAGTTTTCATGGTCGAATCTTAATTTTGGTGGAGGGATATTACGCTCTTAGTCAGAATTAACGACACGAAACTAGAATGGAAGTTGTATGTCAGCTCCTGACCACAGAGCCAAGTTGACAAAGCAAATTGGACTTTCCATGTCTGGAATGAAATACTTGTGGCTCTCAAGGGAAGAATTTAGAATCATGAGGATCATCGCTTGCTGTGCCAGTGAGGTGGAGCATATAAGAGAAAATATGAAAAGTAGACAAAGATGACGATGAGTAATGATAATACTCGTTTGATGTGAATTAGACGCGAGGCCTGGTGAAGATGGGGCAAAAGGCAGAAGTTAAAAAAAAATAAATAAAATTCAAGAAAGGAAGTGTGACTGAAAGGGGTAAGGGGGGGAATACATTTCCAAACGACATTGGCGTAAAGTGTGTTCACTTCTCTAAACTTAATTAAGATGTGTTACAACAGAGGCTCAGGCGAAATAAAAGAGACGCCACAACGTAATTCTCTTTACGGAGGCTGATTAGCTGGACCCGGCCTCCTGTGTAAACACTTGGGAGTAAAATTGGTTAAAGAATAGTCTTCTCTCTCTAATTCTTGTTTATTTTTTTTCTGGAAGGGGTTTCTGTCATTTTGTTGGTCCACAGTTGGTGTGTGTGTGGGGGTTACGGTCATTTTGTTTGGCTACCGTCATTCTGTCCGGACACAGTCTCCAGTCATTCTGTGTGGCTACAGTCATCTTGCGTCACTCCAGTCACTCCATATGGGTAAAGTCATCATGAATTGGTTAGGCTCCAGACGTTCTCTGTGGCTTGTAGAGTCACATAGGTTCGCCCACGGTGTCGTCCACCACAGGAGCCGAAACCTCGAACACCCCGTCATCTAATAGTTACTCCTCGTTTTCTTCGCTTTCTCTCCATCGTTTTTTTATAATCCTTTCTTATAACTTCGCAGTTTCTTTCTCCCCTCCCGTTCCATACTTCCCACGTCTCTTCCTGGACCTACATTACTACACGTACTTGTAGAGGGAACAGATGAGGAAATACGAGAGGCGACTCGCCCCACGGACATCACACACCCACCCAACGCGCCAGAACTCTTCAGGAAAAAGGCGCTGAAAGGAGGAGCTCCTCAGGGTCTCTGGCGGGAAAGGAGTCGCGGACGAGAGAGACTGACTATGTAACATCGAAGCCATATCTGAAGACGAAGATACTGGCACGGGCGACATCTTGCCCAATCTGACGATAGGTCCCTTTTTGTTTTTTTAGCAGTGCGTACGCAAGAGACTACGATTATCAATCCCTTCCTCGCGACACTTTTTCTTTAGAGGTTACTGTTACAAGTGCCACGGCTTGCTACATGTAAATGCATAATGAGCCTCGTGGGTAACGATAGTTCGTGCTGGTTCCTGGACGATTCGATGCAAAAGACCCGTCGGGTAATTGAACAACAAAAGGACCCGGTGAAAAAAAAATATATAAATTATACAGCATTATATATGAGGTCGTGTTTTCCATTAGTGATTTATATATATACTTTCCTTTCCATAAATGACGCGCGGAGGCTAGTTGAAATTAGTATATACATCATATGAATATTAGGCAGAGAGCTCAATACTCATGCTTGAATAATTGACTGAGTGCATACGGGAAATGAACATCCCCAGTGATGCTTGACATGAGTAAACTGCGTCGGGCATTAGTTTCTAATGAGTAAATTATCATAAACATTAAAATCATATGGTAAATGGTGGCTGAATTAGTCATTATTGCTATAATCATTTATGAATGAACTTTGGTGCATGAAGTTTATACGTAGATTTGTAACTTCTGTTCTATCGAATTCATTGAAACTACCAAATGTTATTAACGGCAAATTATGGGGAAAATAAGCAGTATTTTAAGTACTGATTATTTTCTTAAATAAGGACTTTTGACTTCTTAACTTTGGTTGTAAGATTGCGAGGGGCAGAGTGTGTCGACATGGCAAGCAACCCTGTGTCTGACGACACATGGAGACTGATTGAAGTCATGAAATAAGTCGTCTGTGGCGACACCCCTTATTTACGATGCGCGAACACTTGATTCATGACGCGCGAAATACGCCCACCACGGACATGACAACCCCTGATTTTTAAGACGATAATATACGCGACTTATTACACGAAATTAGTCCGCGGACGCGTAACTTACGACACGGAATACGTCTGCACACACGACAAGCCCTGATCAGAGAACACAAAAATTTACGCCAGTTGACATAAGTGACGTCATTTACGGCTTCGTGTGGCCCCTGGTTTACTTACTTCCTTCATATGCATCGTCTCATGACATCCGCTGCAGGTCATGAGGAGATGTATAAAATGGCGTGGTCACCAATGATAAGATTAGGTCGTTATATTGATCATGATCGTCGTAGGGTGAGTAATTCATCATGAGTAATTAATCACGAGTCTCATAAGGTGAATATGATGGCTTGTGATGAGTTCTGGTGATGAACGAGTAATAATAATGAATTGTAAGCGACACTGTGAGTATTAAGCCCCAATAATGAATGATACACGAGTAATTAATAACGAGTCTCATTAGGTGAATATGATGGCTTGTGATGAGTTCTAGTGATTAACGAGTAATAATCATGAATTGAAAGCGACACTGTGAGTATTAAGCCCCAATCATGAATGATACATGAGTGTTAGTGAGTAAAAAAAAAGAAAATTGAGATCAATATGAGTAACTGAGTCACAGTGAGTAATGAGGAGTCTTTTTTGCAGACGGAGTTCTGGGTATATACGGGAGCGGACCCCCGCCAGGGGCTCATAGCCTCCTCCAGGAGTGGCCTCCTTCAGGAGTTCATCAAACACAACGTAAGTTGGCAACGAGTTCAGAAAAAAAAATGGCCTTAAGTAATATTTATAAGTGTAAAGTAAGCAGCTGTGTGTGTGTGTGTGTGTGTGTGTGTGTGTGTGTGTTTGTAACTTGTACTGTATGGGGAGGGAGTTTTGCATTCGTGGGGCCACATCTCGTGTGTGTGTGTGTGTGTTTGTGTGTGTGTGTGTGTGTGTGTGTGTGTGTGTGTGTGTGTGTGTGTGTGTGTGTGTGTGTCCATCAGCCGTACCTAAAATATTTTCCTAAGTCCCATCTGACCGAAATATTCTCACCAAGCCACTGCCTCTCAGCCATATAATCCAGCAAACACCAACAAAACCAATAACCTCCTCCTCCTCCTCCTCCTCCTCCAAGATTAAGGCAAGGTATGATCCTCCTCTGGCGAGGGAAGACCGGAGGAAGAACCCCACAGTGGTAATGCTTGATCCATCCCGCCTCTCCCGAGCCACTCGCTTACTGTGCCCAGCAGGGTCGTGCCAGTGTTGACGGTGGGGTGGAGCTCATCTTGTTGCCTCTGGCAATAGGTTCCTCTCCCTTCCCCACCACCACCACCACCAACTTTTAATGACTTGTGGGCGGTAGCGGCGCCCGCCCGGCTGATGGAGGGTGGTTGGGGGCGGCGTCAAGAGAGGGACTGGTTGGTTCTCGCGCCTCCTCAGGTTAAGAAGGATTCACTCGGCACTGTGTGTGTGTTGAGGTAGGACCCTCCGTCAGGGGCAGACATATAATTTTTTTTTTTTTACTGTGTCTGTGCAGTCATGTGTTTGTCTTCGTGTGTGTGTGTGTGTGTGTGTGTTTTCTGCTTCTATCTTGAAGTCTGTACAACTGCCAAATGTTCATCGTTCCACATAGTTCTTCGTTAATTATAGGCAGCTGGTCTGAATGTCTGTAAATTATGTGCATTTCTGTGTTAAGACACTTACGTTGTCTGTGACGACCGTGTCTGACACACTTGGGTCACGTCACCCACTACACTACTGGCTGTTGAAACCTTTCGTCTGTTCTGTATATTGTCCACTCTCTCTCTCTCTCTCTCTCTCTCTCTCTCTCTCTCTCTCTCTCTCTCTCTCTCTCTCTCTCTCTCTCCACAGTTCTTCCGTCATTCTTTTTCCGTTCCCCTTCTGTGTCCCTCTTTCTTTCCCTCTCCCTCCCTCCCTCTCTCTCCCTGTCCTCTTCCATCCTTCCCATCTACCCTTCCCTCCACCGTCTCCCACCTCTGCAAGGTGAGGACAATCGACACCTTCCTTGCACCATCTACACCGCCTGTAAGGTGAGGGCCATCTAAACCCCGTCCCCACATTATCTCCTCCTCCTCCTCCCTCTGCAGGGTGAGGAAGGCCTGCGTAGTGGGACGGTGGTGCGGGTCCAGTGTGTCCCGCCCTACAGCCTCCTCCTCGCCCTCAACGTCACGCAAGTCGACCTCTTCTCCCTGGACATCGAGAACGCTGAGGTCCCTGTCCTCCAGGCCTTCCCCTTCGACAAGATCCACGTCGAGGTGAGTCCCCCAAGTGGTCCTTGAAGACATGGGCCCCCATATCCATGCCCATACCCTTGGATATGAGAGGTAATTGTCTTTGACGTTACGATACCTACCTCCCTTGCCCCATAGTGCATGTGATCTTCCCCCCCCACGTAACTCTGTCCTCAGTGGTGCTGGATGCCACGCCCCTGGAAGCACCGCACCTGACGTTCCAGCTCGGCTGGAGAGAGAGAGACACGCGCCGCACACCCTCCTGGAAATATAGTTACCCTCCTCACCCTCCTGCTGCTGAAAGTGAGTTACACCGCCATATACCCCTTCCCTCCTTTCCCTCCCTCCCTCCCTGGAACTGCGTGTCCTCCTCCCTGTAAGCGAGTTACCCTTCTTCCCCTGGGCATAAGCAGGTCGCTGGCGGGAAGGTCGATTCAACCCCCCAACTTGAAATGATTGACCAGCTTTTGGATCACTGATCTCTCTCTCTCTCTCTCTCTCTCTCTCTCTCCGTACTCTTCCCTCCCTCCCTTCCTCTCGCTCATCTCTCTCCCTTCTCCCTCTCCTCGCCAGTCCTACTCTTTCCTCGACATTTCACCTCCTCTCCCTCGCCCTTGTACTCACCAAACGAGGTTATTCAACCATTAACCTGATACGAGGACCCCAATTGGTGCTCATCAGGTGTATTAATTAGCCCACGTAAAGAGAGAATAGACTTTAGACTCATTATCCTTAATTGCATAGCTGCTTCTACTCGTCTCTTCCATGGGTCGTGGGAAGATATTCTCTCTTTTCCATGGGTCGTGGGAAGGTATTCTCTCTTTTCCATGGGTCGTGGGAAGGTATTCTATCCCTCCCATGGGTAGTGGGATGGTATTTCATCCCTTTTCCATTTGTCTTAGACAGGTGTGTTGCTTCTCACATCACTATAAGACTTGTGAAGCCTCAGTATCTGTTGGGACTTATGATCTTACATTCATATTAGACTTTTGTCCTCTGACACTCGTAAGACTTGTGACCTCATACGACTTATATCGTACTTACAAGACTTATTTTCCTATGATACTTAATTAGGCCTCTCTTACGAGTAAGAAGTATGAACTCTTCTGTTTACACGAATTTCAACTTGATATTACAAGACTAACGACTTTTCATAGAAGACTTGTAAACTGTACCATAAGACTTGTGAACTCTGTAGTACTTACAAAGCGACGTACTCTCATAAGACTTGTGAACTGTAGTGCTTATTAAACTTCGAATTCTATTAGACTTGTGAACCCTAGTACTTACACGAACTCCCATAATGCTGAAGAAGTATGAACTCGCGTACTTATATAATTCATGAACACATACTTGACTCTCATACTCATGAGATGTTGTGTCACTGTGGACTTATGAACTCTCCCAAGAAATATGAGCTTTCATACTTATAAGACCTCGAACTCTCATAAGACCCCGAACTCTCACACTTATAAGACCCCGAACTCTCACACTTACTTATAAGACCCCGAACTCTCACACTTATAAGACCCCGAACTCTCACACTTACTTATAAGACCCCGAACTCTCACACTTATAAGACCCCGAACTCTCATACTTATAAGACCCCGAACTCTCATACTTGTAAGATCCCGAACTCTCACACTTATAAGACCCCGAACTCTCACACTTACTTATAAGACCCCGAACTCTCATACTTATAAGACCCCGAACTCACACTTATAAGACCCCGAACTCTCACACTTATAAGACCCCGAACTCTCACACTTATAAGACCCCGAACTCTCACACTTATAAGACCCCGAACTCTCACACTTATAAGACCCCGAACTCTCATACTTATAAGACCCCGAACTCTCACACTTATAAGACCCCGAACTCTCACACTTATAAGACCCCGAACTCTCATACTTATAAGACCCCGAACTCTCACACTTATAAGACCCCGAACTCTCATACTTATAAGACCCCGAACTCTCATACTTATAAGACCCCGAACTCTCACACTTATAAGACCCCGAACTCTCACACTTATAAGACCCCGAACTCTCACACTTATAAGACCCCGAACTCTCACACTTACAAGACCCCGAACTCTCACACTTATAAGACCCCGAACTCTCACACTTATAAGACCCCGAACTCTCACACTTACAAGACCCCGAACTCTCATACTTATAAGACCCCGAACTCTCATACTTGTAAGACCCCGAACTCTCACACTTATAAGACCCCGAACTCTCATACTTATAAGACCCCGAACTCTCATACTTGTAAGACCCCGAACTCTCACACTTATAAGACCCCGAACTCTCATACTTATAAGACCTCGAACTCTCACACTTATAAGACCCCGAACTCTCACACTTGTAAGACCCCGAACTCTCACACTTATAAGACCTCGAACTCTCACACTTATAAGACCCCGAACTCTCACACTTGTAAGACCCCGAACTCTCACACTTATAAGACCCCGAACTCTCACACTTATAAGACCCCGAACTATCACACTTATAAGACCCCGAACTCTCACACTTACAAGACCCCGAACTCTCACACTTATAAGACCCCGAACTCTCACACTTGTAAGACCCCGAACTCTCACACTTGTAAGACCCCGAACTCTCACACTTATAAGACCCCGAACTCTCACACTTATAAGACCCCGAACTCTCACACTTACTTATAAGACCCCGAACTCTCATAAGACCCCGAACTCTCACACTTATAAGACCCCGAACTCTCACACTTACAAGACCCCGAACTCTCATAAGATCCCAAACTCTCACAGGAAGTATGGATTCTTACACTTTAGCTCTCAAAAGAGGCATGAACTGTGTGAGGATAAGAAGTATGAATTCTCTTAAACGACTTGTGAACTCTCATAAGTCTTGAGAAATATCATACTTCACTTGTTATAAAGTTTTACTTCATGCGCAGCGAGCGTCACACAACCTCTAATTTCTTTGATTTTTATTTTAATTTCAGCATTTTGTAAAAATCAATCCTGACTGCACACACACACACACACACACACACACACACACACACACACACACACACACACACACACACACATACCCACACACACACACACACACACACACCCCCACACACACACACATACACACCACACACACACACACACGAATAACATCCTCTAAACCCCACATTTTCATCACGGTCTTTCCACAATTAATTCGTATCACATTTCGCAACACGAAAACGAAAGGTCAAGGGATCTTTAAAAAAGATGCCGTCTCTCGCTTCACCGAAGATTCAGCTTCGGTCATTTTTCTCTCTCTTCTCTCTCTCTCTCTCTCTCTCTCTCTCTCTCAGCTTTGGTCGAGGTGAGGTGGATGATGATGATGACGACGTCCCCCAGTTATCTCCTTTTCCTACCGGTAGGTGCTGGTGGTCGAGCACTGGACCACGTCAGGCGAGGGGGACGTTCGTGACTTCATCCGCCTGGTGGAGGGCAAGGGCTTCGCCTACTACCGGAGGGACAACCACGACTTCTTCTTCGTCCATCGGAGGCCGCGGTGGGTGCTGGCTCGCGCTGGTGATGCCGGAGCTGTGGACAACACCGAGCCATATAAACCGCTGGTGCTTCCTGCAGTCTGATTGCCCCTACAGCCCACGACAGCGCCCGCGCATGTAGGTGAGTGTGGGTGTTGGTGTGATATCTGCTGGGGAAGAGGGACCTGGCGTTCTGAGCACAGCCATATAGGTATGCGCCGGCCGCCCTATAATAGCCCCTTCCCTCCTATACTGGACCCACAACCCTCGGTGACGTATGTGTAGATCGCGTCAGAAATTATCAGTGATTATAAATACTTGCCACGTATTCTCTGCGTGTCGTAGAAGGCGACTAAAAGGGGAGGGAGCGGGGGGCTGGAAATCCTCCCCTCTCGTTTTTTGTTTTTTTTTAATTTTCCAAAAGAAGGAACAGAGAAGGGGGGCCAGGTGAGGATATTCCCTCAAAGGCCCAGTCCTCTGTTCTTAACGCTACCTCGCTAACGCGGGAAATGGCGAATAGTATGAAAAAAAAAAAAGAGAAAGAATATTGTCAAGAGTCTATAGAAGTGTTATAGCTTGTGATGTCCGTCTGACTCTCGTTCCGAGGCTCGTGTTTTCGTCCTTCAAGGGTATAACGCGCCGAGTAGATGAAAGTTGAATAGACTGTTATATCGAAGACTTAAAAGTGTCGTCGGTCAGTCTAGGACCGGCGCGTCTCTCCCTGATTTGAAGATCTAACGAAAACATTCTGATCTCGCTGTGACAGTGGGTAGGGTTTTTCTCACCGTAGCTTAATCTATCGAAGGACTTACGTTAAAAGTACGTACACACACACACACACACACGTGCCGGCGTCTCGAACTTCAATTTTCACAGAAGTGAAGGGCCTTCGAAGGTGCCCCACATACCTACACCACCATCGTGAACGTGGCTTACATCACAGCCGGGCGGTTAGATAATTAAATTTTCTTTTTTTCTTTTTCTTTTTTTTTACCTTCGAACAAACCGCGACAGCGGGAAAAAAAGGGGGGGGAGGGAAAAAAAGTGTGAGGAACTTTTTGGATATAAGAAAAGCGGAAAGTTGTGGGGGTAAAGTTTCAAGTTTTGTCTCACATTCTCAAGTTGCCGGACTTAAAGGGGATGGATAAATTATATCCCCAGAGACGAAATGCTTTTTCTTGGGACGACACCTAAGTATATATGCATATATATATATGTGTGTGGCTTTCCTTCATTCGTTCACTCGGCTCGCAGTAACCACCGACAGCAGTATTGGTTTCGTCTTTGTTAGAGAGAGAGAGAGAGAGAGAGAGAGAGAGAGAGAGAGAGAGAGAGAGAGAGAGAGAGAGAGAGAGAGTACTCGACAAATGAACAAATTTGCAATGGATAAACCTTGGCCGTGGGGTGTCCACGCACACACACACACACCTCGCACAACTCATTTACTCTTAACTCCCTAATCACTCCCTGCGGTATGCGGTAGCCTTGCCCTTTTGGGTAAAATACTCTTTTGAATATATATATGCTAAAATTCTCTCTCTCTCTCTCTCTCTCTCTCTCTCTCTCTCTCTCTCTCTCTCAGTACTAAAAATATAATTGGTCCCTCAAGAAGCCAGAATGGCCCACTAGCGACTCCACGTAAGGCGATAAAAGAGAGAGAGAGAGAGAGAGAGAGAGAGAGAGAGAGAGAGAGAGAGAGAGAGAGAGAGAGAGCCATTCCCCCCCTCTCTCTCTCTATCTATCTCCTGTTTTTCTTTCATTCCTCGCCCCCGTCTTCCTCCCCCCCCCCCCCCCCCCCCCCCCCCCCACACACACACACACACACACACACACACACACACACACACACACACACAGAATGACCCGACCCCGGGGCCACCACCCACTGTGTGCTTTCCCCTCAATGTGCCACGTCGGCAGAGGCATTCAAGGTAATTACTTCCTTAACAGTGAAGGCGAATCCTTTGATTACAGACGCCCTTGTGGGTTTTTGCCACGAGAATATGTACAGCCATGCAAAATGATCACCGTAAGTACACCCGAATTGGAGGTGGAAAGATGGAGTGAAAAAGATTTTGAGTGATCGGGGCCTGATCATGCAGGAGGGTGAAAGGCGTGCAAGGAATAGAGTGAATTGGAACGATGTGGTATACCGGGATCGATGTGCTGTCAATGGATTGAACCAGGGCATGTGAAGCGTCTGGGGTAAACCATGGAAAGTTCTGTGGGGCCTGGGTGTGGAAAGGGAGCTGTGGTTTCGGGCATTATTACATGACAGCTAGAGACTGAGTGTGAACGAATGTGGACTTTGTTGTCCTTTCCTTGCGCTACCTCGCGCACATGCGGGGGAGGGGGTTGTTATTTCATGTGCGGCGGGGTGGCGATGGGAATGAATAAAGGCAGACAGTATGAATTATGTACATGTGTATATATGTATAAGTCTGTGTTTGTATATATATGTATACGTTAAGATGTATAGGTATGTATATTTGCGTGTGTGGACGTGTATATATATACATGTGTATGTGGGTGGGTTGGGCCATTCTTTCGTCTGTTTCCTTGCGCTACCTCGCTAACGCGGGAGACAGACAGCGACAAAGCAAAATAAATAAATAAGTAAATGAATATATTATCCCTGGGGATAGGGGAGAAAGAATACTTCCCACGTATTCCCTGCGTGTCGTAGAAGGCGACTAAAAGGGGAGGGAGCGGGGGGCTGGAAATCCTCCCCTCGTTTTTTTTTTAATTTTCCAAAAGAAGGAACAGAGAATTGGGCCAGGTGAGGGTATTCCCTCAAAGGCCCAGTCCTCTGTTCTTAACGCTACCTGGCTAATGCGGGAAATGGCGAATAGTTTGAAAGAAAGATATATATTTTTTTTTTTTTTTTTTTTTTTTTATACCTCGTCGCTGTCTCCCGCGTTTGCGAGGTAGCGCAAGGAAACAGACGAAAGAAATGGCCCAACCCCCCCCCATACACATGTACATACACACGTCCACACACGCAAATATACATACCTACACAGCCTTCCATGGTTCACCCCGGACGCTTCACATGCCTTGATTCAATCCACTGACAGCACGTCAACCCCTGTATACCACATCGCTCCAATTCACTCTATTCCTTGCCCTCCTTTCACCCTCCTGCATGTTCAGGCCCCGATCACACAAAATCCTTTTCACTCCATCTTTCCACCTCCAATTTGGTCTCCCTCTTCTCCTCGTTCCCTCCACCTCCGACACATATATCCTCCTGGTCAATCTTTCCTCACTCATTCCCTCCATGCGCCCAAACCATTTCAAAACACCCTCTTCTGCTCTCTCAACCACGCTCTTTTTATTTCCACACATCTCTCCTACCCCCACGTTACTTACTCGATCAAACCACCTCACACCACACACTGTCCTCAAACATCTCATTTCCAGCACATCCATCCTCCTGCGCACAACTCTATCCATAGCCCACGCCTCGCAACCATACAACATTGTTGGAACCACTATTCCTTCAAACATACCCATTTTTGCTTTCCGGGATAATGTTCTCGACTTCCACACATTTTTCAAGGCTCCCAAAATTTTCGCCCCCTCCCCCACCCTATGATCCACCTCCGCTTCCATGGTTCCATCCGCTGACAGATCCACTCCCAGATATCTAAAACACTTCACTTCCTCCAGTTTTTCTCCATTCAAACTCACCTCCCAATTGACTTGACCCTCAACCCTACTGTACCTAATAACCCTGCTCTTATTCACATTTACTCTTAACTTTCTTCTTCCACACACTTTACCAAACTCCGTCACCAGCTTCTGCAGTTTCTCACATGAATCCGCCACCAGCGCTGTATCATCAGCGAACAACAACTGACTCACTTCCCAAGCTCTCTCATCCCCAACAGACTTCATACTTGCCCCTCTTTCCAAGACTCTTGCATTTACCTCCCTAACAACCCCATCCATAAACAAATTAAACAACCATGGAGACATCACACACCCCTGCCGCAAACCTACATTCACTGAGAACCAATCACTTTCCTCTCTTCCTACACGTACACATGCCTTACATCCTCGATAAAAACTTTTCACTGCTTCTAACAACTTGCCTCCCACACCATATACTCTCAATACCTTCCACAGAGCATCTCCATCAACTCTATCATATGCCTTCTCCAGATCCATAAATGCTACATACAAATCCATTTGCTTTTCTAAGTATTTCTCACATACATTCCTCAAAGCAAACACCTGATCCACACATCCTCTACCACTTCTGAAACCACACTGCTCTTCCCCAATCTGATGCTCTGTACATGCCTTCACCCTCTCAATCAATACCCTCCCATATAATTTACCAGGAATACTCAACAAACTTATACCTCTGTAATTTGAGCACTCACTCTTATCCCCTTTGCCTTTGTACAATGGCACTATGCACGCATTCCGCCAATCCTCAGGCACCTCACCATGAGTCATACATACATTAAATAACCTTACCAACCAGTCAACAATACAGTCACCCCCTTTTTTAATAAATTCTACTGCAATACCATCCAAACCTGCTGCCTTGCCGGCTTTCATCTTCCGCAAAGCTTTTACTACCTCTTCTCTGTTTACCAAATCATTTTCCCTAACCCTCTCACTTTGCACACCACCTCGACCCAAACACCCTATATCTGCCACTCTGTCATCAAACACATTCAACAAACCTTCAAAATACTCATTCCATCTCCTTCTCACATCACCACTACTTGTTATCACCTCCCCATTTACGCCCTTCACTGAAGTTCCCATTTGCTCCCTTGTCTTACGCACCCTATTTACCTCCTTCCAGAACATCTTTTTATTCTCCCTAAAATTTAATGATACTCTCTCACCCCAACTCTCATTTGCCCTTTTTTTCACCTCTTGCACCTTTCTCTTGACCTCCTGCCTCTTTCTTTTATACTTCTCCCACTCAATTGCATTTTTTCCCTGCAAAAATCGTCCAAATGCCTCTCTCTTCTCTTTCACTAATACTCTTACTTCTTCATCCCACCACTCACTACCCTTTCTAAACAGCCCACCTCCCACTCTTCTCATGCCACAAGCATCTTTTGCGCAATCCATCACTGATTCCCTAAATACATCCCATTCCTCCCCCACTCCCCTTACTTCCATTGTTCTCACCTTTTTCCATTCTGTACACAGTCTCTCCTGATACTTCCTCACACAGGTCTCCTTCCCAAGCTCACTTACTCTCACCACCTTCTTCACCCCAACATTCACTCTTCTTTTCTGAAAACCCATACTAATCTTCACCTTAGCCTCCACAAGATAATGATCAGACATCCCTCCAGTTGCACCTCTCAGCACATTGACATCCAAAAGTCTCTCTTTCGCACGCCTGTCAATTAACACGTAATCCAATAACGCTCTCTGGCCATCTCTCCTACTTACATAAGTATACTTATGTATATCTCGCTTTTTAAACCAGGTATTCCCAATCATCAGTCCTTTTTCAGCACATAAATCTACAAGCTCTTCACCATTTCCATTTACAACACTGAACACCCAATGCATACCAATTATTCCCTCAACTGCCACATTACTCACCTTTGCATTCAAATCACCCATCACTATAACCCGGTCTCGTGCATCAAAACCGCTAACACACTCATTTAGCTGCTCCCAAAACACTTGCCTCTCATGATCTTTCTTCTCATGCCCAGGTGCATATGCACCAATAATCACCCACCTCTCTCCATCAACTTTCAATTTTACCCATATTAATCGAGAATTTACTTTCTTACATTCTATCACATACTCCCACAACTCCTGTTTCAGGAGTATTGCTACTCCCCTTGCTCTTGTCCTCTCACTAACCCCTGACTTCACTCCCCAGACATTTCCAAACCACTCTTCCCCTTTACCCTTGAGCTTCGTTTCACTCAGAGCCAAAACATCCAGGTTCCTTTCCTCAAACGTACTACCTATCTCTCCTTTTTTCACATCTTGGTTACATCCACACACATTTAGGCACCCCACTCTGAGCCTTCGAGGAGGATGAGCACTCCCCGCGTGACTCCTTCTTCTGTTTCCCATTTTAGAAAGTTAATACAAGGAGGGGAGGATATATATATATATATATATATATATATATATATATATATATATATATATATATATATATATATATATATATATATAGAATCCTGCTGAGGTCCACATCGGAATGAGAAGGAAATTGAAGATGGGATGGGGGAACTGTTGTCAGATCTCCTCTCTAATTACTACTGACCTCACTCCTCGGAAACTTTTATATTTTGTGAATATGATTAAAAGTTTAATGAGAGTTTGTATGGCAGCGGGGGAGGGAGGGAGGGTGAGGTAGGTGGTAAGGGGAGGAGGGAGTGGCTGAGTTTGTAGTAGTAATGAGAAACGACGTGATTGGTTGAACGCCCTCGTTTGGCACAAAAGAGCGCAACGACCATAGTATCTGCATATTAATATATCTATCTATCTATCTATCTATCTATATATATATATATATATATATATATATAGATAGATAGATAGATAGATATATGTGCGTGTGTTTGTGTGGGACACCGTGTGGAGAGGGGCGTCCCCTGAAGATTCGAGGTTGACCTTGGGGTAGGCTTATGGAGGATGACGTACGTGGGGAGGGATAGCGTTTGCCAGACGTCCGGGGAAGCCGAGGGGGGGTCATCCCGTCGAGGATGACCTTGGGAAGAGAGAAATGGCTGATGGGGATGACACCCGGTGAGACTGGTGAAAATGTGACCTCGGCAGGATCATCCGGGGCTACGTGACCTGCACGAGAATGACCTGCAGGCTCACGCGCCGCCTGCAGGACCTCTCTCTCTCTCTCTCTCTCTCTCTCTCTCTCTATATATATATATATATATATATATATATATATATATATATATATATATATATATATGTATATATATATATATATATATATATATATATATATATATATATATATATATATATATATATATATATGTGTGTGTGTGTGTGTGTGTTTAACAGCTTTAGTGATATACACCAATCATTATGGAACATTCGTTTCCGCTTCACCAACTCCCTAAAACCATGACACGTGTGTGTGTAACAGTAACATTTTCTCTACCTGGAAAAGCGTATTTTTAATTCATTCCATCGAAAAAGAGTATTAACAAAAACTCTTCCATGGGTATTGGTCTAAGCTGCTTTATGTTATAAATTTTTATAAATATCATAAATTGTCTCGTCTCATAATTTTTTTTTTTTGTATAACATCTGTGTTCTGTTTTATGATCATAATTTGGCTGGTTCTATATAACATCTGTGTTCTGTTTTATGGTCATAATTTGGCTGGTTCTAGATAACATCTGTGTTCTGTTTTATGATCATAATTTAGCTGGTTCTATATAACATGTGTTCTGTTTTATGATCACAATTTGGCTGGTTCTATATAACATCGATGTTCAGTTTTATGATCATAATTTGACTGGTTCTATATAACATCTGTGTTCAGTTTTATGATCATAATTTAGCTGGTTCTATATAACATCTGTGTTCAGTTTTATGATCATAATTTGGCTGGTTCTGTATAACATCTGTGTTCAGTTTTATGATCATAATTTAGCTGGTTCTGTATAACATCTGTGTTCAGTTTTATGATCATAATTTGGCTGGTTCTGTATAACATCGGTGTTCAGTTTTATGATCATAATTTGACTGGTTCTATATAACATCGGTGTTCAGTTTGATGATCATAATTTAGCTGGTTCTATATAACATCTGTGTTCAGTTTTATGATCATAATTTGGCTGGTTCTATATAACATCGGTGTTCAGTTTTATGTTCACAATCAGGATGCTTCTACGTAACATCTGTGTTGTTCACTTTTATGAGAACTCGACCAATGTCAGCAGTTTAACGTAACATCCACAATAACTCGAAAACCATCACCAAGAACTCTCATTAAGATACAACATGTCTTGCATTACACCACTCTTTGGCCTCGACCTTTACGTCACTGACCAGAGGTCGCGTTTCTTCCCCTTGGAGACGTGCTCGAGACACGGAGGAAACGAACACGAGGAGAGTGCTTTTTCGAGCGAGGCAGGTAATCATCCCCAGAGAGAGAGAGAGAGAGAAGTTGGGGGTTAAGGTTGACGGGAGGGTTAGAGGAGACAAAGCTGGAGTATTTGTGTATATGTTGAGAGGGAAGCTCGACCGGACCCAAAGGCTGGGAGTGGATGGTTAGGTAAGGTTATACGCGAAAAGGCATCATCCTTACGATGAGTCTAATACTCAAGAGCATTATCAAATAGGCTCGAAGGTGTCTGAAACCTTATATAGAAATTGGATGAACGATGAGGAAAGAGTGCGGGTGGGGTAAGGGAGTGAGAGGAGAGAGGGCAGGGTCGTCGTACTCAGGCTAGGGAGTAGGGAGAGAAGGCAGGATCGTCACACAGGCCAGCCAGGGAGAGAGGACAGGCCCCCCCTCACACCGACCTGCCATGGAGAGAGGGCACAGGCCCCTCACACTGGCTGGCCAGGGAGGGAACGTTTTCTTTTTTTTTTTTTCTGCTAATTGGTTGGTCTGAAGGGGAGGCTAAAGAGCTTGCAGAGGGGAAGGTACAGTTTAGGAACAGATAGCTATATAGTGTCCAGGGTGTAGGGTTCACTGAGGTGTGTGTGTGTGTGTGTGTGTGGATGGTGCGCTGGAAACGAGTGCTGGAGGCCTTATAGTCATACCCCAGGATGAACTGAGGATGTGTACGTCTGAGTACGTTCCTTGATCTCTATTTGAGGAGGGAAATTAGCCGAGCTTAACGCTACGCGGTTCATTGTGTGTCCCGATGGATGGCTGGAGGCTTTAGCTTCCGGTCTCCGTTGGCACCAAATGCATCAGCTCTTCCCTCGTTAGTTGGCGAAATAATCCTCTCGATTCTCCTCCATCCATCAAGGGCTATTCAACACACACACACACACACACACACACACACACACTGGGCCTCCTCCACCTGGACCTCATCCGAACAGCTCGGAGGAAAGCTATGCGCCCCCACACACCCGCCACCATTACCTTCGACAACTTGAAAACCCCTTCGTCACCCGAGTTATACAAAGTCGTCACCGCTGCTGCAACTGGCTGGTTGCTCCCTGTCTCGCACAGGCCACGACTCAAGATCAGCCTCAGCCCAGCCACTGTAGACATCATCAACATCCAGTAAATGCACGTATGTTTAAGGTCTGTCTCTGGTTAACCTCCCACACCCCTCTCTCTCTCAAAGCCCTACACTCTTCATATTCCCTGTATTTTCTCAATATTTTTAGCCTTTATTGGCAGTTGATTCACTATGATTATTAATATCACCCATCGTCAATAGGATGCAAAAGTTATGGTCAAGACAACCATACATAACACAGCGTATACAGAATTGCGTTGCCTTTTACTGGACACTTAAAACCTCGTCTCTCTCCGTCTGGTCTCGGCGTCATGATACAGACTTGAAGGACACACACACACGCGCGCTCTCTCTCTCTCGGCACCCCTGTTCTACCCTACCTCACGTTGATTTATTACCGTCATCCCACACTATATTCATAACATTTAATACACCCTGTCGGGAGGGGTTGGTGTCTGCGGAATAATGATGTTATGGGAAGCTTTTGTGGAGCGAGTCGGGCTCCATTAACGACCGTCAAAATCAGTACGTCCAGTGTAGTAGGCTGGACGGAAACAAAAGGTTAATGACGTGTTTTATTCACACGGGCGCACAGTGGGTGTGGGTGATTTGAAAAGATAATCAAGTGTGGGTTTATGTGTGTATAACTGTGTGTGGGTTCATAATTACCATATGATTACTACTTGTGTGTGTGTGTGTAATTACTATTTGACTACTAGTTGTGTGTTACGGGGAGAGTAACTGTGTGTGAGTGTGGGTGCATAATTACCATATGATTACTACTATATGTGTATGTGTGTGTGTAATTACTATATAACTACCAGTTGTGTGTTACGGGGAGAGAAGTTTACACTCGTGTTGGCCCCGTCTCTTAACCATGTGTATTTGTATCACTTCTTGACGCTTGTGTGTGTGTGTGTGTGTACGAGTCTGTGTTAGGATATTCGTTTCCTACACGAAATTAGAAATATATTCCATATGGTCTCTGATTAAAAAGTATGTTCCCTCGAAGTGTGTTATCACCAACAGGAATACATTTCACCTCCACACCAAACAGACAGTAACTGTGGGGAGCAGGTCACACCCCCGACGAAAATCAGTGATGTCATAGCGAAGGTTGAGGTCTGCTCGCGTCGTACGTTATGTTAGGACGTTTCGTAACTCTTCGTTATATCCTTTTCCCCTCCATTGTTACCCCCCCCTCCCCCACCTCCCACCCAACCAACCAAAATTCAGTCCTTAAAAAGGAACTTCTATTGGGAGAAATTTACGTTTAAAAGAAATACCGTTCTGTTTTTGAGTGTTTGTGCCGTAATTTTTTTTGCCCTGAATATTTATACGTATCCTTGCCTCTGGCGTTGTACGTTCCACGCTTCATCTATTAGTACAAAATGCACGTCTGTTGGAATCCCATATCCTTGTACGTGTCTTATGAACGAGATGGGGGCGCTGGTGGAGGACGAGTGTGGAGGTCGTGGTCTTGCGCCACACTTCTAGGTGTGTCGACCGAAGGAGCCAGTCATGGAGGAGAAGGAGGAGGAGGAGTCCTCTTTGCGTGGGGGGTTCGTGGCGGTGTGGCGAGCGAGAGGTGTGGGGGAGGGTTTCAAGAATGGGATTTAGAAAAGGAGGAGGGTTATAGGTCCCTTTTTTTTTGCCCCTTCAACGCGACAGAACGACCCTGGAGTAAGAAGGTGAGACTCTCGAGTGTTACGGTACGACCCTTGAATATGACGGTACGACCATTGAGCATGGCGTTACGACACATGAGTACGATGGTTCGACACTTGGGTATGACGTCTGACGACACGACCCTTGAGCTTACGACGGTACGACCCTTGTATAAGACGGAAAGACCGACCGAACCCCCCCCCCCCCCCCCCCGACTACTACGGTAAGACCCTTGAGCGCACGACGGTACGACCCTTGAGCGCACGACGGCACGACTCACCGACATTGTCCAACTCGCTGAATCAATGAAAGTTACTTTTAAAGCACATACGTGTTTTCCAGTGCAATGAAGAAAAAAAAAAATTGAAGAAAAAAAAAATATATATATATCGCGTTTGAAAAAGCTGTTTGGTTAGGAAGGGAAATGGAGTTTTATCTGGCTGGTACTGTGGCCCACTAGGAAAGACTGTCCCAGGTGATATAGAGGGTCGTAAAAATAGAAGAAAAAAAAAAACAATTTACAGAAATCCGTTCGAGGGTAATGCTTATGATGGCGGAGGTTGTAAAGTGGTATTGAGCGCCGCCGCTCTCCTGAACACATGCAGGGCCTCGCTCAGGGTTCTGGCGAGGGTTGAAGGCTTAGGTTCCTTGAGCACGACGGGGCAGCTCTTGAGCACGACAGTGTGATCCCTGAGCACGATGGTGAGATCCTTGAGAACCACGGTACGATCCTTGAGCACGACTGTAAGGCCCTTGAACACAACGGTGCGGTCCTTGAGCACGACGGTGCGGCCCTTAAGAACGACGATGTGGCCCTTGAGAACGATGGTGCGGCCCTTGAGAACGATGGTGCGGCCCTTGAGCACGACGGTGCGGCCCTTGAGCACGACGGTGCGGCCCTTGAGCACGACGGCGCGGCCCTTGAGCACGACGGCGCGGCCCTTGAATATATAACACTTATGAATATATACGACCACAACCCATAGTTATGAATACATAACAGTTATGAATATATATACGACCATAACCCAAAGTTATGAATATGTAACAGTTATGAATACGACCATAATTCAGCCAGAGAGAGAGAGAGGCAAATGGGGTTGATCATTCGGCCTGGATGGCTTTCGTATTTACAGAGAGCAAGGTGAGGGAGCTTGCATAGTGATCACCACCCGTGAGTACACGATTAATCGGGTGACGTATTGTGTTGCTGAGGTAATGGCTGTTTTCCGTTTTAGCGGCCCAAGGGGAAATTACGAGGGAGGAATAAACGAGTAGTTTCAAGGCAGTGGGTGACTTCCCTTAAAGGAATACATTGGGGTAAGTCTTTGAGTGTGTGTGTGTGTGTATGTGTGTGTGTGTGAGGGTGTAGGAGGGATTACAGTGTACTGTAGGGTACGTCAACACTGGGAAGGGTTTGTGGACTCCGGGATAAAGGATCACAGGAAGAAATGTAAGAGTCTGCAACACTTGGTCTCCTTATAGACTGGTACTGTTGACTAGCACAGTGTAGGCAAGATATACTAAGGGAAAAGTAAGAGTATTTTACTTGTACTCGACTTCTGTATGATGTGCAGTTTAGATTTAGAGGTGGAAGCTCGTGTCTTTCTAACCTAAATGGTTTCTATAAGAGAATCAAGGAAAGAAGATTGAGGAAAAAAGAAAAGACTATCGAGGAAAGAGAGGGATATACTGATTGTTTACATTTAGATTTGGGAAAGCATTTGATGCGGCGTTACATGAAGCTGAACAATATCCCAGGGGACAGGTGCCACTATGGATGAAGAGGTGTTCAAGTGTAAGATTGGGTGGATGTTGGTAGTGGAGTACCACAAGGATAGGTCTCGGGGCTCGCATTATTCTTAGTATCACGACCCCACGAGAGAGAATACAGTTATAAATCAGTAGGTTTGTGGATGCGAAATTATAAGACATATCTCGATGTGTAAGACTTTGGAACATTGTTAAGAGGATCTGAATGCTCTTGCAGGATGCAGTGAGGACACGGTGGAGGATGAGAGGAGATCAGGACGACCTCTGTGGAACTATAAGGTCAGCTGGGGAGAGACAAAGGACAGACACGTTGAGTAATATCTTGAGATGGGAGTACAAAAACACTTCATCGTGGCATAGACACGACGGTGAATAGTACCTGAGAACAATCTGTGCATCACTGGCTAACGAGGGGATATCTTCCAGGTAAATGAATGCAGGAATATTGAAGAATGGTTGATTAAATTCATGATGGCAGTGTCAGCTCGGCAACAAGTGTCTGAATAGACGAAGTAATTTGATATGAATAGACATATTTCTGTTCCAAAGCTGGGGCGCACAGGATCAGTTGGGACATATGGGGGAATGTTGATAAATAAAAAAAGGGAGATTCGGATGTCAGGAAATTATTATTGGTGGAATAACTGACATTTGTGATTCATTAAGAGAGAATGTAACGCATGTAGGGAATGTGGGTCTCCTAAAACCTCCTAAAAGCTGGACCGATATGTCTTCTTTGAGGGTCTTGACGAATATGAGTATCTGCCCAGCTTATCCTAGGTTCAAGGAATTACACACACACACACACACACACACACACACACCTTCGTCCTTCAAGTAAAATCGGTCAAACTATAAACGTCATGTAACGCCATAACCTCTGGAATTCATTATCTCGACAATCATCTCACGTGGTAAAATCCACAAAAAAAACCGAAAGATAATGAAAAAAAGAGAGAGACGCCGGGAGTGCGCGCGCAGGGTCAGGCGAATACTTCGTAAAGATTTGAAGTTTGTTTGGGTTCTGCACTTCGTTGTGGCTGTGAGAGTAAAGGATTTTGAAAACATTGATCTTATTGAGAGATTGGGCTATACGTTTTATATGTGTGTGTGTGTGTGTGTGTGTGTGTGTGTGTGTGTGTGTATTCAATTTAAAATGAGACCAAATATAGTTTTTACCCATTTTTCTTATTATTAGCCCTTGGACAATGCTACAATAATCATTATTTTCTTAACAAAAACATTCCATAGATTCAAAAAGTTTGAAATTCCCTGTCTTAGACCACTGCACATACCACTGGTGTTCCCTAGACCACTGCACATACCCCTGGTGTTCCCCAGACCACCGCACATACCACTGGTGTTTCCTGGACCACTGCACATACCCCTGGTGTTCCCCAGACCACTGCACATACCCCTGGTGTTCCCCAGACCACTGCACATACCACTGGTGTTCCCTGGACCACTGTACATACCACTGGTGTTCCCTAGACCACTGCACATACCCCTGGTGTTCCCTGGACCACTGTACATACCACTGGTGTTCCCTAGACCACTGCACATACCCCTGGTGTTCCCTGGACCACTGTACATACCACTGGTGTTCCACAGACCACTGCACATACCCCTGGTGTTCCCCAGACCACTGCACATACCCCTGGTGTTCCCTGGACCACTGCACATACCCCTGGTGTTCCCCAGACCACTGCACATACCACTGGTGTTCCCTGGACCACTGCACATACCCCTGGTGTTCCCCAGACCACTGCACATACCACTGGTGTTCCCCAGACCACTGCACATACCCCTGGTGTTCCCCAGACCACTGCACATACCACTGGTGTTCCCTGGACCACTGTACATACCACTGGTGTTCCACAGACCACTGCACATACCCCTGGTGTTCCCCAGACCACTGCACATACCCCTGGTGTTCCCTGGACCACTGCACATACCCCTGGTGTTCCCTGGACCACTGTACATACCACTGGTGTTCCACAGACCACTGTACATACCCCTGGTGTTCCACAGACCACTGCACATACCCCTGGTGTTCCCCAGACCACTGCACATACCCCTGGTGTTCCCCAGACCACTGTACATACCCCTGGTGTTCCACAGACCACTGCACATACCCCTGGTGTTCCCCAGACCACTGCACATACCCCTGGTGTTCCACAGACAACTGCACATACCCCAGGTGTTCCCCAGACCACTGCACATACCCCAGGTGTTCCCCAGACCACTACACATACCCCTGGTGTTCCCCAGACCACTGTACATACCCCTGGTGTTCCCCAGACCACTCCACATACCCCTGGTGTTCCACAGACCACTGCACATACCCCTGGTGTTCCCCAGACCACTGCACATACCCCTGGTGTCCCCTGGACCACTGCACATACCCCTGGTGTTCCCCAGACCACTGCACATACCCCTGGTGTCCCCTGGACCACTGTACATACCCCTGGTGTTCCCTAGACCACTGTACATACCCTTGGCGTTCCCTAGACCACTGTACATACCCTTGGCGTTCCCTAGACCACTGTACATACCCCTGGTGTTCCCCAGACCACTGCACATACCCCTGGTGTTCCCTAAATCACTGTACATACCGCTGGTGTTCCACAGACCACTGTACATACCTTTGGCGTTCCCTAGACCACTGTACATATCCCTGGTGTTCCTAGAACACAGTACATAACCCTGGTGTTCCTAGAACACAGTACATAACCCTGGTGTTCCTAGAACACAGTACATAACCCTGGTGTTCCTAGAACACAATACATACCCCAGGTGTTCCCCAGACCACTGCACATACCCCTGGTGTTCCCTAAATCACTGCACATACCCCTGGTGTTCCCCAGACCACTGTACATACCCCTGGTGTTCCACAGACCACTCCACATACCCCTGGTGTTCCCCAGACCACTACACATACCCCTGGTGTTCCCCAGACCACTACACATACCCCTGGTGTTCCCCAGACCACTCCACATACCCCTGGTGTTCCCCAGACCACTACACATACCCCTGGTGTTCCCAGACCACTACACATACCCCTGGTGTTCCCCAGACCACTACACATACCCCTGGTGTTCCCCAGACCACTACACATACCCCAGGTGTTCCCCAGACCACTGCACATACCCCTGGTGTTCCCCAGACCACTACACATACCCCTGGTGTTCCCCAGACCACTACACATACCCCTGGTGTTCCCCAGACCACTACACATACCCCTGGTGTTCCCCAGACCACTACACATACCCCTGGTGTTCCCAGACCACTACACATACCCTGGTGTTCCCCAGACCACTACACATACCCCTGGTGTTCCCCAGACCACTACACATACCCCTGGTGTTCCCAGACCACTACACATACCCCTGGTGTTCCCTAAACCACTATGAATGATAACCTACCCAGTAGCCAGCATTGAACAGGGGTTCCCAACCTCCTCCATCTCTTGTCCCTGTTTATATGTACGAGAACATCTGCAAAGTACTATATGTACACAGGCGTGTACATAAGGCTGAAAGTGTGATATCTATGCCGGTAGAATAACTGGTAACAACATTGTGACCTAATATTTATACATTTTCCAGAGGGACACCGGGTGGCTTACTTGGTGCAGGACCCCAAAGCAGGTTTTGTTGATGCCATCATTCGAGAAAAGATGAGAGAGTTGATGCGACTCGTCTCCTACCACCGGGAGAAACACCGGGTGTACACCCAGTGTTGTACGTACATGAGGCTGGGAACTCCCTGGTCCACCAGAGGGAATTGGACAATCCTCGAAGACTGGTGTGTGTGCTGCTGCTTCCCCAACGCAGCCACAGCAACAAACACCTTGTCACTTATTCTTTACGACCTTGTAAAGTAAATATTTACTTTCTGAGAGACTATCATATTCGTATATGTATCATAGAAAATATATAATGAATTATGGAAAGTACAATTTCTTGTTTCTTTTTTATCATTTGTCTTACATCACAAAACAAATTACCACTGGGACAAGCTTCCAATGGCATAAAAGAGTTTCAACACCCATCCCGTAAACCACTGTGTATATACACCTAGTATATAAACACCACTGTATATACCCCTAGTATATACACACCACTGTATGTACCCTTGGTGTTCTCTAGACCACTGTTTATACACCTGGCATTCCACAGACGACTGCATACACGCCTGGTGTTCCCTAGACCACTGTACATACCCTGGTGTTCCCTACACCACTGTACATAACCCTGGTGTTCCCTAGACCACTGTACATAACCCTGGTGTTCCCTACACCACTATACATACCCCTGGTGTTCCCTACACCACTGTACATACCCCTGGTGTTCCCTACACCACTATACATACCCCTGGTGTTCCCTACCACCACTACACAGAAGCGTGGTGTTCCCTACCCCACTGTACATACCCCTGGTGTTCCCTACACCACTGTACATACCCCTGGTGTTCCCTACCCCACTGTACATACCCCTGGTGTTCCCTACCCCACTGTACATACCCCTGGTGTTCCCTACACCACTGTACATACCCCTGGTGTTCCCTACACCACTATACATACCCCTGGTGTTCCCTACCCCACTGTACATACCCCTGGTGTTCCCTACCCCACTGTACATACCCCTGGTGTTCCCTACACCACTGTACATACCCCTGGTGTTCCCTACACCACTGTACATACCCCTGGTGTTCCCTACACTGTACATACCCCTGGTGTTCCCTACACCACTGTACATACCCCTGGTGTTCCCTACACCACTGTACATACCCCTGGTGTTCCCTACACCACTATATATACCCCTGGTGTTCCCTACCACCACTACACAGAAGCGTGGTGTTCCCTACACCACTGTACATACCCCTTGTGTTCCCTACACCACTGTACATACCCCTGGTGTTCCCTAGACCACTGTATATACCCCTGGCATTCCCTAGACCACTGTACATATCCCTAGATCACTGCACATACCCCTGGTGTTCCCTATACCACTGCACATACCCCTGGTGTTCCTTAGACCACTGCACATACCCCTGGTGTTCCTTAGACCACTGCACATAGCCCTGGTGTACCCTAAATCTCTGTACATACCGCTGGTGTTCCACAGACCACTGTACATACCCTTGGCGTTCCCTAGACCACTGTACATATCCCTGGTGTTCCTACAACTCTGTACATACCCCTGGTGTTCCCTAAATCACTACACATACCCCTGGTGTTCCCCAGACCACTGTACATACCACTAATGTTCCCTAGACCACTGTACATACCCCTGGTGTTCCACATACCACTGGTGTTCCCAGGACCACTGCACATACCCCTGGTGTTCCCCAGACCACTGCACATACCCCTGGTGTTCCCTAAATCACTGCACATACCCCTGGTGTTCCCTAAATCACTGTACATACCCCTGGTGTTCCACAGACCCCTGTACATACCTTTGGCGTTCCCTAGACCACTGTACATATCCCTGGTGTTCCTAGAACACAGTACATAACCCTGGTGTTCCTAGAACACAATACATACCCCAGGTGTTCCCCAGACCACTGCACATACCCCTGGTGTTCCCCAGACCATTACACATACCACTGGTGTTCCCTAGACCACTGCACATACCCCTGGTGTTCCCCAGACCACTGCACATACCCCTGGTGTTCCCCAGACCACTGCACATACCCCTGGTGTTCCCCAGACCATTACACATACCACTGGTGTTCCCCAGACCACTACACATACCCCTGGTGTTCCCCAGACCATTACACATACCCCTGGTGTTCCCCAGACCACTGCACATACCCCTGGTGTTCCCCAGACCATTACACATACCACTGGTGTTCCCTAGACCACTGCACATACCCCTGGTGTTCCCCAGACCATTACACATACCACTGGTGTTCCCTAGACCACTGCACATACCCCTGGTGTTCCCCAGACCACTACACATACCCCTGGTGTTCCCCAGACCACTGCACATACCCCTGGTGTTCCACAGACCACTGCACATACCCCTGGTGTTCCACAGACCACTGCACATACCCCTGGTGTTCCCCAGACCATTACACATACCCCTGGTGTTCCCCAGACCACTACACATACCCCAGGTGTTCCCCAGACCACTGCACATACCCCTGGTGTTCCACAGACCACTGCACATACCCCTGGTGTTCCCCAGACCATTACACATACCCCTGGTGTTCCCCAGACCACTACACATACCCCAGGTGTTCCCCAGACCACTACACATACCCCTGGTGTTCCCCAGACCACTACACATACCCCTGGTGTTCCCAGACCACTACACATACCCCTGGTGTTCCCTAAACCACTATGAATGATAACCTACCCAGTAGCCAGCATTGAACAGGGGTTCCCAACCTCCTCCATCTCTTGTCCCTGTTTATATGTACGAGAACATCTGCAAAGTACTATATGTACACAGGCGTGTACATAAGGCTGAAAGTGTGATATCTATGCCGGTAGAATAACTGGTAACAACATTGTGACCTAATATTTATACATTTTCCAGAGGGACACCGGGTGGCTTACTTGGTGCAGGACCCCAAAGCAGGTTTTGTTGATGCCATCATTCGAGAAAAGATGAGAGAGTTGATGCGACTCGTCTCCTACCACCGGGAGAAACACCGGGTGTACACCCAGTGTTGTACGTACATGAGGCTGGGAACTCCCTGGTCCACCAGAGGGAATTGGACAATCCTCGAAGACTGGTGTGTGTGCTGCTGCTTCCCCAACGCAGCCACAGCAACAAACACCTTGTCACTTATTCTTTACGACCTTGTAAAGTAAATATTTACTTTCTGAGAGACTATCATATTCGTATATGTATCATAGAAAATATATAATGAATTATAGAAAGTACAATTTCTTGTTTCTTTTTTATCATTTGTCTTACATCACAAAACAAATTACCACTGGGACAAGCTTCCAATGGCATAAAAGAGTTTCAACACCCATCCCGTAAACCACTGTGTATATACCCCTAGTATATAAACACCACTGTATATACCCCTAGTATATACACACCACTGTATGTACCCTTGGTGTTCTCTAGACCACTGTTTATACACCTGGCATTCCACAGACGACTGCATACACGCCTGGTGTTCCCTAGACCACTGTACATACCCCTGGTGTTCCCTAGACCACTGTACATACCCCTGGTGTTCTCTACACCACTATACATACCCCTGGTGTTCCCTACACTGTACATACCCCTGGTGTTCCCTAGACCACTGTACATACCCCTGGTGTTCTCTACACCACTGTACATAACCCTGGTGTTCCCTACACCACTGTACATACCCCTGGTGTTCCCTACACCACTATACATACCCCTGGTGTTCCCTACCACCACTACACAGAAGCGTGGTGTTCCCTAGACCACTGTACATACCCCTGGTGTTCCCTACACCACTGTACATATCCCTGGTGTTCCCTACACCACTGTACATACCCCTGGTGTTCCCTAGACCACTGTACATACCCCTGGTGTTCCCTAGACCACTGTACATACCCCTGGCATTCCCTAGACCACTGTACATATCCCTACTGTTCCCAAGACCACTGTACATACCCCTGGTGTTCCCTAGACCACTGTACATACCCCTGGTGTTCCCTACACCACTGTACATACCCCTGGTGTTCCCTACACCACTGTACATACCCCTGGTGTTCCCTACACCACTGTACATACCCCTGGTGTTCCCTACACCACTGTACATACCCCTGGTGTTCCCTACACTGTACATACCCCTGGTGTTCCCTACACCACTATATATACCCCTGGTGTTCCCTACCACCACTACACAGAAGCGTGGTGTTCCCTACACCACTGTACATACCCCTGGTGTTCCCTACACCACTGTACATACCCCTGGTGTTCCCTAGACCACTGTATATACCCCTGGCATTCCCTAGACCACTGTACATATCCCTAGATCACTGCACATACCCCTGGTGTTCCCTATACCACTGCACATACCCCTGGTGTTCCTTAGACCACTGCACATACCCCTGGTGTTCCTTAGACCACTGCACATACCCCTGGTGTACCCTAAATCTCTGTACATACCGCTGGTGTTCCACAGACCACTGTACATACCCTTGGCGTTCCCTAGACCACTGTACATATCCCTGGTGTTCCTACAACTCTGTACATACCCCTGGTGTTCCCTAAATCACTACACATACCCCTGGTGTTCCCCAGACCACTGTACATACCACTGGTGTTCCCAGGACCACTGCACATACCACTGGTGTTTCCTAAATCACTGTACATACCGCTGGTGTTCCACAGACCCCTGTACATACCTTTGGCGTTCCCTAGACCACTGTACATATCCCTGGTGTTCCTAGAACACAGTACATAACCCTGGTGTTCCTAGAACACAGTACATACCCCAGGTGTTCCCCAGACCACTACACATATCCCTGGTGTTCCCCAGACCACTGTACATACCCCAGGTGTTCCACAGACCACTGTACATACCCCTGGTGTTCCCCAGACCATTACACATACCCCTGGTGTTCCCCAGACCACTGTACATACCCCTGGTGTTCCACAGACCATTACACATACCCCTGGTGTTCCACAGACCACTGCACATACCCCAGGTGTTCCACAGACCACTGTACATACCCCTGGTGTTCCCCAGACCATTACACATACCCCTGGTGTTCCCCAGACCACTACACATACCCCTGGTGTTCCCCAGACCACTACACATACCCCTGGTGTTCCCCAGACCACTACACATACCCCTGGTGTTCCCCAGACCACTGCACATACCCCAGGTGTTCCACAGACCACTGCACATACCCCTGGTGTTCCCCAGACCACTGCACATACCCCAGGTGTTCCACAGACCACTGTACATACCCCTGGTGTTCCCCAGACCACTGCACATACCCCTGGTGTTCCACAGACCACTGTACATACCCCTGGTGTTCCCCAGACCACTGCACATACCCCAGGTGTTCCACAGACCACTGCACATACCCCTGGTGTTCCCCAGACCACTACACATACCCCTGGTGTTCCACAGACCACCGCACATACCCCAGGTGTTCCCCAGACCACTGCACATACCCCAGGTGTTCCACAGACCACTGTACATACCCCTGGTGTTCCCCAGACCACTGCACATACCCCAGGTGTTCCACAGACCACTGCACATACCCCTGGTGTTCCCCAGACCACTACACATACCCCTGGTGTTCCACAGACCACTGCACATACCCCTGGTGTTCCCCAGACCATTACACATACCCCTGGTGTTCCCCAGACCACTACACATACCCCTGGTGTTCTCCAGACCATTACACATACCCCTGGTGTTCCCCAGACCACTGCACATACCCCAGGTGTTCCACAGACCACTGCACATACCCCTGGTGTTCCCCAGACCACTACACATACCCCTGGTGTTCCACAGACCACTGCACATACCCCTGGTGTTCCCCAGACCATTACACATACCCCTGGTGTTCCCCAGACCATTACACATACCCCTGGTGTTCCCCAGACCATTACACATACCCCTGGTGTTCTCCAGACCACTACACATACCCCTGGTGTTCCCCAGACCACTACACATACCCCTGGTGTTCCACAGACCACTGCACATACCCCTGGTGTTCCCCAGACCATTACACATACCCCTGGTGTTCCCCAGACCATTACACATACCCCTGGTGTTCCCCAGACCAGTGCAAATATCACTGGTGTTCTACAGACCACTGTACATACCCTTGGCGTTCCCTAGACCACTGTACATACCCCTGGTGTTCCCCAGACCACTGTACATACCCCTGGTGTTCTCCAGACCATTACACATACCCCTGGTGTTCCCCAGACCACTACACATACCCCAGGTATTCCCCAGACCAGTGCAAATATCACTGGTGTTCTACAGACCACTGTACATCCCCTTGGCGTTCCCTAGACCACTGTACATACCCCTGGTGTTCCCTAAATCACTGCACATACCCCTGGTGTTCCCCAGACCACTACACACACCCCAGGTGTTCCCCAGACCACTATGAATGATAACCTACCCAGTAGCCAGCATTGAACAGGGGTTCCCAACCTCCTCCATCTCTTGTCCCTGTTTATATGTACGAGAACATCTGCAAAGTACTATATGTACACAGGCGTGTACATAAGGCTGAAAGTGTGATATCTATGCCGGTAGAATAACTGGTAACAACATTGTGACCTAATATTTATACATTTTCCAGAGGGACACCGGGTGGCTTACTTGGTGCAGGACCCCAAAGCAGGTTTTGTTGATGCCATCATTCGAGAAAAGATGAGAGAGTTGATGCGACTCGTCTCCTACCACCGGGAGAAACACCGGGTGTACACCCAGTGTTGTACGTACATCAGGCTGGGAACTCCCTGGTCCACCAGAGGGAATTGGACAATCCTCGAAGACTGGTGTGTGTGCTGCTGCTTCCCCAACGCAGCCACAGCAACAAACACCTTGTCACGTATTCTTTACGACCTTGTAAAGTAAATATTTACTTTCTGAGAGACTATCATATTCGTATATGTATCATAGAAAATATATAATGAATTATGGAAAGTACAATTTCTTGTTTCTTTTTTTTCATTTGTCTTACATCACAAAACAAATTACCACTGGGACAAGCTTCCAATGGCATAAAAGAGTTTCAACACCCATCCCGTAAACCACTGTGTATATACCCCTAGTATATAAACACCACTGTATATACCCCTAGTATATACACACCACTGTATGTACCCTTGGTGTTCTCTAGACCACTGTTTATACACCTGGCATTCCACAGACGACTGCATACACGCCTGGTGTTCCCTAGACCACTGTACATACCCCTGGTGTTCCCTAGACCACTGTACATACCCCTGGTGTTCCCTACACCACTGTACATACCCCTGGTGTTCCCTACACCACTGTACATACCCCTGGTGTTCCCTACACCACTATACATACCCCTGGTGTTCCCTACCACCACTGTACATACCCCTGGTGTTCCCTACACCACTGTACATACCCCTGGTGTTCCCTACACCACTGTACATACCCCTGGTGTTCCCTACACCACTGTACATACCCCTGGTGTTCCCTACCACCACTACACAGAAGCGTGGTGTTCCCTAGACCACTGTACATACCCCTGGTGTTCCCTACACCACTGTCCATACCCCTGGTGTTCCCTACACCACTATACATACCCCTGGTGTTCCCTACACCACTACACAGAAGCGTGGTGTTCCCTAGACCACTGTACATACCCCTGGTGTTCCCTACACCACTATACATACCCCTGGTGTTCCCTACACCACTGTACATACCCCTGGTGTTCCCTACACCACTATACATACCCCTGGTGTTCCCTACCACCACTACACAGAAGCGTGGTGTTCCCTAGACCACTGTACATACCCCTGGCATTCCCTAGACCACTGTACATATCCCTACTGTTCCCAAACCTCTGTACATAGCCCAATAAATACGAGGCAAAGGAGCAGGACACATTTGAAAAATGGCTCCATTTAAAAGTTTAAATGAATGTTATTATTAAAGGCAACAAAACGATACATTAACACCAGATTTGTATTTAGCATTGAAAATACTTCTTATAATGAGTTTTTAAAGGAAATCAATTTTTCTGAGAAAAATGCGAAAAATTGAAGGTAATAGTTCAGGGTATTTTTTACCTCAAAAAACTTTTTCTTTTGAAATTGAAAGATGAAATATTCAGACACTTCTATACTTGAGATAATCATAGAAAATATATGATAATGTTCTCAGTTACCGATACATAGCCAGTAAATACGATGCAAAGGAATAGAAATATTTTGAAATTGACTGAATTGAACAACTTCATTAGGTGTCATTATGAGGGCAAAAAGATATATTAACACCAGATTTGTATTCAGCATCATAAATACTACTTATAATGAACTTTTAAAGGAAATCTATTTTTCTAAGAAAAACGTCAAAAATTCAATAAATACTAATACTTTTTTTATAGACCAAAATACTTTTTGTTTCAAAATTAAAAGATAAGATATTCAAACACTTTTATACTTGAAATAATCATGGAAAATATATCGTAATGCTCTGTTACCCACAATTACCCAGTAAATACGATGCAAACGAGCAGGAAATATTTGAAAATTGACATCATTTAACAGCTTACATTAATGTTTTAAAGGCAACAAAGCGATACATTTACACCAGATTTGTATTCAGCATTGAAAATACTTCTTACAATGAGTTTTTAAAGGAAATCAATTTTTCTGAGAAAAATGCGAAAAATTGAAGGTAATAGTTCAGGGTATTTTTTACCTCAAAAAACTTTTTCTTTTGAAATTGAAAGATGAAATATTCAAACACTTCTATACTTCAAATAATCATGGAAAATATATGATAATCGTTCTCAGTTACCGATACATAGCCAGTAAATACGATGCAAAGGAAGAGAAATATTTTGAAATTGACTGAAATCAACAGCTTCATTAGGTGTCATTATGAGGGCTAAACGTTATATTATTACCAGATTTGCATTCAGCATCAAAAATACTTCTTATATTGAGCTTTTAAAGGAAATCTATTTTTCTAAGAAAAACGTCAAAAATTCAAGGTAATAGTTCAGGGTATTTTTCAGCCCAAAAAACTTTTGTTTCAAAATTGAAAGATAAGATATTCAAACACTTTTATACTTGAAATAATCATGGAAAATATATCGTAATGCTCTCAGTTACCCATACTTACCCAGTAAATACGATGCAAAGGAGCAGGAAACATTTGAAAATGGACTTCCTTTAACAGCTTAAATGAATGTTATAAAGGCAACAAAACGATACATTAACACCAGATTTGTATTCAGCATTGAAAATACTTCTTATAATGAGTTTTTAAAGGAAATCAATTTTTCTGAGAAAAATGCGAAAAATTGAAGGTAATAGTTCAGGGTATTTTTTACCTCAAAAAACTTTTTCTTTTGAAATTGAAAGATGAAATATTCAAACACTTCTATACTTGAAATAATCATGGAAAATATATGATAATGTTCTCAGTTACCGATACATACCCGGTAAATACGATGCCAAGGAATAGAAATATTTTGAAATTGACTGAATTGAACAGCTTCATTAGGTGTCATTATGAGGGCTAAACTTTATATTATTACCAGATTTGCATTCAGCATCAAAAATACTTCTTATATTGAGCTTTTAAAGGAAATCTATTTTTCTAAGAAAAACGTCAAAAGTTCAAGGTAATAGCTCAGGGTATTTTTCAGCCCAAAAAACTTTTTGTTTCAAAATTGAAAGATAAGACATTCAAACACTTCTATACTTGAAATAATCATGGAAAATATATCGTAATGCTCTCAGTTACCTATACTTACCCAGTAAATACGATGCAAAGGAGCAGGAAACATTTGAAAATGGACTTCCTTTATCAGCTTAAATGAATATTATAAAGGCAACAAAACGATACATTAACACCAGATTTGTATTCAGCATTGAAAATACTTCTTATAATGAGTTTTTAAAGGAAATCAATTTTTCTGAGAAAAATGCGAAAAATTGAAGGTAATAGTTCAGGGTATTTTTTACCTCAAAAAACTTTTTCTTTTGAAATTGAAAGATGAAATATTCAAACACTTCTGTACTTCAAATAATCATGGAAAATATATGATAATCGTTCTCAGTTACCGATACATAGCCCAGTAAATACGATGCAAGGAATAGAAATAATTTGAAATTGACTGAATTGAACAGCTTCATTAGGTGTCATTATGAGGGCTAAACGATATATTAACACCAGATTTGTATTCAGCATCAAAAATACTTCTTATAATGAGCTTTTAAAGGAAATCTATTTTTCCAAGAAAAACGTCAAAAATTCAAGGTAATAGTTCAGGGTATTTTTTAGCCCAAAAAACTTTTTCTTTCAAAACTGAAGGATAAGATATTCAAACGCTTCTATACTTGAAATAATCATGGAAAATATATCGTAAAGCTCTCAGTTACCCATAATTGCCCAGTAAATACGAGGCAAAAGAGCAGGAAACATTTGAAAAATGGCATCCTTTAACAGCTTAAATGAATGTTATAAAGGCAACAAAACGATACATTAACACCAGATTTGTATTCAGCATTGAAAATACTTCTTATAATGAGTTTTTAAAGGAAATCAATTTTTCTGAGAAAAATGCGAAAAATTGAAGGTAATAGTTCAGGGTATTTTTTACCTCAAAAAACTTTTTCTTTTGAAATTGAAAGATGAAATATTCAAACACTTCTATACTTGAGATAATCATGGAAAATATATGATAATGTTCTCAGTTACCGATACATAGCCAGTAAATACGATGCAAAGGAAGAGAAATATTTTGAAATTGACTGAAATCAACAGCTTCATTAGGTGTCATTATGAGGGCTAAACGTTATATTATTACCAGATTTGCATTCAGCATCAAAAATACTTTTTATATTGAGCTTTTAAAGGAAATCTATTTTTCTAAGAAAAACGTCAAAAATTCAAGGTAATAGCTCAGGGTATTTTTCAGCCCAAAAAAATTTGTGTTTCAAAATTGAAAGATAAGATATTCAAACACTTTTATACTTGAAATAATCATGGAAAATATATCGTAATGCTCTCAGTTACCTATACTTACCCAGTAAATACGATGCAAAGGAGCAGGAAACATTTGAAAATGGACTTCCTTTAACAGCTTAAATGAATGTTATAAAGGCAACAAAACGATACATTAATACCAGATTTGTATTCAGCATTGAAAATACTTCTTATAATGAGTTTTTAAAGGAAATCAATTTTTCTGAGAAAAATGCGAAAAATTGTAGGTAATAGTTCAGGGTATTTTTTACCTCAAAAAACTTTTTCTTTTGAAATTGAAAGATGGAATGTTCGAACACTTCTGTACTTCAAATGATCATGGATAATATATGATAATCTTCTCAGATACCGATACACACCCGATTAATACGATGCCAAGCAATAGAAATATTTTGAAATTGACTGAATTGAACAACTTCATTAGGTGTCATTATGAGGGCTAAACGATATATTAACACCAGATTTGTATTCAGCATCATAAATACTTCTTATAATGAGCTTTTAAAGGAAATCTATTTTTCTAAGAAAAACGTCAAAAATTCAAGGTAATAGTTCAGGGTATTTTTTAGACCAAAATACTTTTTGTTTCAAAATTGAAAGGTAAGATATTCAGACACATTTATACTTGAAATAATCATGGAAAATAAATCGTAAAGTTCTCAGTTACCCATAATTGCCCAGTAAATACGATGTAAAGGAGCAGGAAACATTTGAAAAATGGCTCCATTTAACAGCTTAAATGAATGTTATAAAGGCAACAAAACGATACATTAACACCAGATTTGTATTCAGCATTGAAAATACTTCTTATAATGAGTTTTTAAAGGAAATCAATTTTTCTGAGAAAAATGCGAAAAATTGAAGGTAATAGTTCAGGGTATTTTTTACCTCAAAAAACTTTTTCTTTTGAAAATGAAAGATGAAATATTCAAACACTTCTATACTTGAAATAATCATGGAAAATATATGATAATGTTCTCAGTTACCGATACATACCCGGTAAATACGATGCCAAGGAATAGAAATATTTTGAAATTGACTGAATTGAACAGCTTCATTAGGTGTCATTATGAGAGCTAAACGATATATTAACACAAGATTTGTATTCAGCATCAAAAATATTTCTTATGATGAGCTTTTAAAGGAAATCTATTTTTCCAAGAAAAACGTCAAAAATTCAAGGTAATAGTTCAGGGTATTTTATAGCCCAAAAAACTTTTTGTTTCAAAATTGAAAGATAAGACATTCAAACACTTCTATACTTGAAATAATCATGGAGAATATATCGTAATGCTCTCAGTTACCCATAATTACCAAGTAAATACGATGCAAACGAGCAGGAAACATTTGAAAATTGACATCCTTTAACAGCTTATATAAATGTTTTAAAGGCAACAAAACGATACATTTACACCAGATTTGTATTCAGCATTGAAAATACTTCTTACAATGAGTTTTTAAAGGAAATCAATTTTTTTGAGAAAAATGCGAAATATTGAAGGCAATGGTTCAGGGTATTTTTTACCTCAAAAAAATTTTTCTTTTGAAATTGTAAGATGAAATATTCAAACACTTCTATACTTGAGATAATCATGGAAAATATATGATAATGTTCTCAGTTACCGATACATAGCCAGTAAATACGATGCAAAGGAAGAGAAGTATTTTGAAATTGACTGAAATCAACAGCTTCATTAGGTGTCATTATGAGGGCTAAACGTTATATTATTACCAGATTTGCATTCAGCATCAAAAATACTTTTTATATTGAGCTTTTAAAGGAAATCTGTTTTTCTAAGAAAAACGTCAAAAATTCAAGGTAATACCTCAGGGTATTTTTCAGCCCAAAAAATTTTTTTTCAAAATTGAAAGATAAGATATTCAAACACTTTTATACTTGAAAAAATCATGGAAAATATATCGTAATGCTCTCAGTTACCCATACTTACCCAGTAAATACGATGCAAAGGAGCAGGAAACATTTGAAAATGGACTTCCTTTAACAGCTTAAATGAATATTATAAAGGTAACAAAACGTTACATTAATACCAGATCTGTATTCAGCATTGAAAATACTTCTTATAATGAGTTTTTAAAGGAAATAAATTTTTCTGAGAAAAATGCGAAAAATTGTAGGTTCAGGGTATCTTTTACCTCAAAAAACTTATTCTTTTTAAATTGAAAGATGAAATGTTCGAACACTTCTGTACTTCAAATGATCATGGAAAATATATGGCAATCTTCTCAGATACCGATACACACCCGGTAAATACGATGCCAAGCAATAGAAATATTTTGAAATTGAATTGAACAACTTCATTAGGTGTCATTATGAGGGCTAAACGATATATTAACACCAGATTTGTATTCAGCATCATAAATACTTCTTATAATGAGCTTTTAAAGGAAATCTATTTTCCTGGCTATGTATCGGTAACTGAGAACATTATCATATATTTTCCAGGATTATTTCAAGTATAGAAGTGTTTGAATATTTCATCTTTCAATTTCAAAAGAAAAAGTTTTTTGAGGTAAAAAATACCCTCAATTTTTCGCATTTTTCTCAGAAAAATTGATTTCCTTTAAAAACTCATTATAAGAAGTATTTTCAATGCTGAATACAAATCTGGTGTTAATGTATCGTTTTGTTGCCTTTATAACATTCATTTAAGCTGTTAAATGGAGCCATTTTTCAAATGTGTCCTGCTCCTTTGCCTCGTATTTACTGGGTAATTATGGGTAACTGAGAGCTTTACGATATATTTTCCATGATTATTTCAAGTATAAATGTGTTTGAATATCTTACCTTTCAATTTTGAAACAAAAAGTATTTTGGGCTAAAAAATACCCTGAACTATTACCTTGATTTTTTGACGTTTTTCTTAGAAAAATAGATTTCCTTTAAAAGCTCATTATAAGAAGTATTTATGATGCTGAATACAAATCTGGTGTTAATATATCGTTTAGCCCTCATAATGACACCTAATGAAGTTCTTCAATTCAGTCAATTTCAAAATATTTCTATTGCTTGGCATCGTATTAACCGGGTGTGTATCGGTATCTGAGAAGATTATCATATATTATCCATGATCATTTGAAGTACAGAAGTGTTCGAACATTTCATCTTTCAATTCCAAAAGAAAAAGTTTTTTGAGGTAAAAAATACCCTGAACTATTATTAACTGCAATTTTTCGCATTTTTCTCAGAAAAATTGATTTCCTTTAAAAACTCACTGTAAGAAGTATTTTCAATGCTGAATACAAATCTGGTGTAAATGTATCGCTTTGTTGCCTTTAAAACATTAATATAAGCTGTTAAATGATGTCAATTTTCAAATGTTTCCTGCTCGTTTGCATCGTATTTACTGGGTAATTTTGGGTAACTGAGAGCATTACGATATATTCTCCCAAACCACTGTACATACCCCTGGTGTTCCCTAGACCACTGTATATACCCTGGTATTTCCTACCATCAATGTACATTTCGAGGGTGTTTCAAAGACCACTGCACATACCCCTGGTGTCCCGTAGACAACTGTACATACCCTTGGTATTCTCTACACGACTGTACATACCCCTGGTGTTCCATACCACCAATGCACATTCATATGGTCTTCCTTAGACCACTGCACATACCCCTGGTGATCACTAAACCACTGCACATACCCCTGGTGTTCCCCAGACCACTGTACATATCCCTGGTGCTCAGTAGACAATTGTACATACCCCAAGTGTTCTCTACACCACTGTACATACACCTGCTGTCACCTACCACCACTGTACATTCCCCTGGTGTTCCCTAGACCACTGTATACAACTATGGTGTTCCACAGACCACTGTACATAACCCTGGTGTTCCCCAAACCAATGTACATTCCCCTGGTGTTCCATTGACCATTCTACATAACCCTGGTGTTCCCTACCACCACTGCACATTCCCTTGGTGTTCCCTAGACCACTGTACATACCCCTGGTGTTCCTTAGACCACTGTACATACCCCTGTTGTTCCCTAGACCACTGTACATAGCCGTGGTATTTCCTAGAGCACTGTACATACCACTGTATACATACACCACTGCATACATACCTGATGTTCCCTAGACCACTGTACATACTCCTGGTGTCCTCTAGACCACTGTATATACACCTAGTGTCCCCCTATACCACTGCATATACCCCTGGTATTTGCCAGACAACTGCACAAGCCCCTTGTGTTCCCTGAACCACTGAATATACCCATAGTGTTCCCTGAACCACTGAACATACCCATAGTGTTCCCTTACCTACTGAACATACCCATAGTGTTCCCTGAACCACTGAATATACCCATAGTGTTCCCTGAACCACTGAACATACCCATAGTGTTCCCTTAACCACTGAACATACCCATAGTGTTCCCTGAACCACTGAATATACCCATAGTATTCCCTGAACCACTGAACATTCCCATAGTGTTCCCTGAACCATTGAATATACCCATAGTGTTCCCTGAACCACTGAACACACCCATAGTGTTCCCTGAACCACTGAACATACCCATAGTATTCCCTTAACCACTGAACATACCCATAGTGTTCCCTGAACCACTGAATATACCCATAGTGTTCCCTGAACCACCGAACATACCCATAGTGTTCCCTGAACCACTGAACATACCTATAGTATTCCCTTAACCACTGAACATACCCATAGTGTTCCCTGAACCACTGAACATACCCATAGTGTTCCCTAGAACACTGCTCCTACACCTAATGTTCTGTAAAATGTCTTGTTCAACTCGCTTCCACTTATCTGTCATGTACGGTGCATCGAAAACAGAGACCCCCTTGTATATAACCCCCTCATACCTTACAGAGGTTTCCCCTGACAGCTTCAAATACCTTGTCTGAGCCCAGTTGACAACACGTCACCAGGTGCTCCTTCCAGTTGGTCGATTTTCACATCAAATGTAAGATGCATTGATGATGTCCATTCTACAGCCTTAGTTTACGGGCCTTCTGTACAATCATCATATTGCAACTTACGTATGAGTGATGAAGTCATTCACTTGGGTCTGCCAGAACTTTCCCAAGATTAGCCTGGAGGTGGAAGAGCTACAGAGTCAACACTGTATTGGTGTATATATATATGTATATATACAAGCTGGAGTCTGGGAATTCTTGTTCCCAACATTCTCGCGAAAAAATATTCGGAACCACCCGAATATCACGTATATGCAGATATTCCTCCCCTAAAAACAGTGTATTTGCCAGCAAGTTCTCGTAAAGTCAATAACTCGTGAAGTGCTTTTGGCAACGATAAGCTGTCCTGTGCGAACTTGGATAGATGTACAAGGAGGAATGAGAGCAACAGAGGGGCGCTAAGGAAGAGGCGGAAGGACGGAGTTGAAAAATGAAGATCTGAGTGGGTGCTCGGGGTCTGAAAACGCAGGAGGGTGTGAGGCATGCACGGGATAGTATGAACTGGAGCGACGTGGTATACAAGAGGGCGTGACGTGTTGTCAACTGGGCTCAAACAAGGTATTTGAAGCTGTCAGGAGAAAACCACGGTAAGGTATGAGGGGGTTATGTACAAGGGGGTCTCTGTTTTCGATGCACCGTACATGACAGATAAGTGGAAACGAGTTGAACAAGACATTTTCTTCGTCTGCTCCTGGCGTTACCTCGCCAACACGGAAAACGGCGAGCAAAGTACTTTCTCACTGTTTATTTGTGCTTGCTTTCGTACACTCAGCCATTCAGTAAATGCTTCATGGTTGTCTGCTGTTAACTGTCCACATATACTGAAGCCGCTGAAACGCTGAAATAAAATTGCTTGCACCAGTTCCGCCTGTGAAATATAGTTCTCGCTATCCCATTTTTTTTTTCAAATCCCACAACAAAAAGTTATTCGCCAATGAAAATAAATGACAATCACAAAACAGTGGACTAGAGAACACCTGATGTATATACACAGTGGTGCATGAAACACCAGTGGTATGTGTAGTGGTATGGGGAATACCAGTGGTATGTGCAGTGGTCTGGGGAACACCAGTGGTATGTGCAGTGGTCTGGGGAATACCAGTGGTATGTGCAGTGGTCTGTGAGCACCAGTGGTATATGCAGTGGTCTGGTGAACACCAGTGGTATGTGCAGTGGTCTGGTGAACACCAGTGGTATGTGCAGTGGTCTGTGAGCACCAGTGGTATATGCAGTGGTCTGGTGAACACCAGTGGTATGTGCAGTGGTCTGGTGAACACCAGTGGTATGTGCAGTGGTCTGTGAGCACCAGTGGTATATGCAGTGGTCTGGTGAACACCAGTGGTATGTGCAGTGGTCTGGTGAGCACCAGTGGTATATGCAGTGATCTGGGGAACACCAGTGGTATGTGCAGTTGCCTATGGAGAGGAGAGTGCCAGGAAGAGGACATGGAGGGAGGGAGGGAGGGAGGTAGACAGACAGACAGACAGACAGACAGACAGGGAGTTTAAAAAAGCAAGAGAGAATATGGCATAAAAACCCTTCCCAGGCGTCTCGTAATTCTGTCTTCCATGGAAAGGAGGGAGATGGAGAACAGATAACAGACACAGAGAAAGAAAAGACGAAAAGAAGACTTTAAAGAAAGAGGGCGAGGAAGATCTGGGATTAGAGGTGGCAAAAGGCTATAGAGAAGAAGAGGAAGAGAAAGAAAGGTCGGTATGGGATGGGAAGAGCGAGCGTCGATGGAGTGGCAGGAAAGCGAGAGAGAGAGAGAGAGAGAGAGAGAGAGAGAGAGAGAGAGAGGCTGGGGAAGCGGCGCTACATCAGCGAAAAGGAGAAACGAAAGTGAAAAAGATTTTTTTTTTTTTTTTTTTTTTTTTTTATACTTTGTCGCTGTCTCCCGCGTTTGCGAGGTAGCGCAAGGAAACAGACGAAAGAAATGGCCCAACCCCCCCCCCCCCATACACATGTACATACACACGTCCACACACGCAAATATACATACCTACACAGCTTTCCATGGTTTACCCCAGACGCTTCACATGCCTTGCTTCAATCCACTGACAGCACGTCAACCCCTGTATACCACATGACTCCAATTCACTCTATTTCTTGCCCTCCTTTCACCCTCCTGCATGTTCAGGCCCCGATCACACAAAATCTTTTTCACTCCATCTTTCCACCTCCAATTTGGTCTCCCTCTTCTCCTCGTTCCCTCCACCTCCGACACATATATCCTCTTGGTCAATCTCTCCTCACTCATTCTCTCCAATGCCCAAACCATTTCAAAACACCCTCTTCTGCTCTCTCAACCACGCTCTTTTTATTTCCACACATCTCTCTTACCCTTACGTTACTTACTCGCTCAAACCACCTCACACCACACATTGTCCTCAAACATCTCATTTCCAGCACATCCATCCTCCTGCGCACATCTCTATCCATAGCCCACGCCTCGCAACCATACAGCATTGTTGGAACCACTATTCCCTCAAACATACCCATTTTTGCTTTCCGAGATAATGTTCTCGACTTCCACACATTTTTCAAGGCTCCCAAAATTTTCGCCCCCTCCCCCACCCTATGATCCACTTCCGCTTCCATGGTTCCATCCGCTGACAGATCCACTCCCAGATATCTAAAACACTTCACTTCCTCCAGTTTTTCTCCATTCAAACTCACCTCCCAATTGACTTGACCCTCACCCCTACTGTACCTAATAACCTTGCTCTTATTCACATTTACTCTCAACTTTCTTCTTCCACACACTTTACCAAACTCAGTCACCAGCTTCTGCAGTTTCTCACATGAATCAGCCACCAGCGCTGTATCATCAGCGAACAACAATTGACTCACTTCCCAAGCTCTCTCATCCCCAACAGACTTCATACTTGCCCCTCTTTCCAGGACTCTTGCATTTACCTCCTTTACAACCCCATCCATAAACAAATTAAACAACCATGGAGACATCACACACCCCTGCCGCAAACCTACATTCACTGAGAACCAATCACTTTCCTCTCTTCCTACACGTACACATGCCTTACATCCTCGATAAAAACTTTTCACTGCTTCTAACAACTTGCCTCCCACACCATATATTCTTAATACCTTCCACAGAGCATCTCTATCAACTCTATCATATGCCTTCTCCAGATCCATAAATGCTACATACAAATCCATTTGCTTTTCTAAGTATTTCTCACATACATTCTTCAAAGCAAACACCTGATCCACACATCCTCTACCACTTCTGAAACCGCACTGCTCTTCCCCAATCTGATGCTCTGTACATGCCTTCACCCTCTCAATCAATACCCTCCCATATAATTTACCAGGAATACTCAACAAACTTATACCTCTGTAATTTGAGCACTCACTCTTATCCCCTTTGCCTTTGTACAATGGCACTATGCACGCATTCCGCCAATCCTCAGGCACCTCACCATGAGTCATACATACATTAAATAACCTTACCAACCAGTCAACAATACAGTCACCCCCTTTCTTAATAAATTCCACTGCAATACCATCCAAACCTGCTGCCTTGCCGGCTTTCATCTTCCGCAAAGCTTTTACTACCTCTTCTCTGTTTACCAAATCATTTTCCCTAACTCTCTCACTTTGCACACCACCTCGACCAAAACACCCTATATCTGCCACTCTGTCATCAGACACATTCAACAAACCTTCAAAATACTCATTCCATCTCCTTCTCACATCACCGCTACTTGTTATCACCTCCCCATTTACGCCCTTCACTGAAGTTCCCATTTGCTCCCTTGTCTTACGCACCCTATTTACCTCCTTCCAGAACATCTTTTTATTCTCCCTAAAATTTACTGATAGTCTCTCACCCCAACTCTCATTTGTGAAAAAGATATAATGAAAAAAAAAATCACACAAGGCTGTAATCAGAGGTTCTCTGCCGGGGCAACTGGGGAGAAGGGAGGGAGGGAGACCATCAGCGATGGCATACAATGACACACAAAATCCTTCACTGGGAATGTGCCACACGACACCACTTGTCAATGTGTCACAGGGCGCCTATCCCTCTGGGGATCACTGATCCCACGGAAATTAGTTGAAAAATAGAAAATTCTTGTTTAACTTACAAATTTTCATGTTTTCTAAACCCATCAGAAATCCTAAGATATCATTTGAAATATGATTAAATTTGAAGAATTATTTGAAAAATTATTTGAATAGAAAATTCTTGTTTAAGTTACAAAATCATGTTTTCTAAGCTTATCAGAAACCCTAAGATATCAGGAAAAGTATCTTGTATAATCACACATATTCGCCATTTCCCGCGTTAGCGAGGTAGCGTTACGAATAGAGGACTGAGCCTTAGAGGGAATATCCTCACTTGGCCCCCTTCTCTGTTCTTCCTTTTGTTGAAATGAAAATGAGAGGGCAGGATTTCCAGCCCCCCGCTCCCTTCCCTCCCTCCCTTTTTAGTCGCCTTGTACGACACGCAGGGAATACGTGGGAAGTATTCTTTCTCCCCTTAGCCCTGTCATTACCCAATTTCAATTTATGATGAAATCTTTTACAGCAGAGATAATTACGTTTCCAGCTCAGTGAGGCTAACTATTTCAACGCATCACCGAAATGATAATAAGCGAGAGTTGAGAATCATGCAGTTTACGAGTGAAGCAGAGAAAAGAGCTGCGTTGAAGCTCATAAAGGATGTCAGTTTACGAGTGAAGCAGAGGAAAGAGCCGTGTTGAAGCTCATAAAAGATATCAGATGTCTGAGCGAGACAGACATCCCTGGTCATTTCATCCTCCTCTCTGGGTTTAGTTGAAAAAACACGTTCCTACTTTGTCAATTATATATATATAGTTGACATGTATTATATCCTATCACTTGCCAAAGACCCCTGCTTATTATGACGATCTGGATGAACAGGAACGCCAACATATGTAAATCATTGTTGTATAGTGAGTTCCTCTCAGCACTGTCACTCACCATCATAGCCGATACGGAGGGAGACACCACCAAACGCATATTTACCCCACCCTCGACAAATGCATCTTCACACACACTCCACCCTCGACAAATGCATCTTCACACACACTCCACCCTCGACAAATGCATCTTCACACACACTCCACCCTCGACAAATGCATCTTCACACACACTCCACCCTCGACAAATGCATCTTCACACACACTCCACCCTCGACAAACGAATCTTCACACACACAGTCCACCCTCGACAAACGAATCTTCACACACACAGTCTACCCTCGACAAACGAATCTTCACACACACAGTCTACCCTCGACAAACGCATCTTCACACACACTCCACCCTCGACAAATGCATCTTCACACACACAGTCCACCCTCGACAAACGAATCTTCACACACACAGTCTACCCTCGACAAACGCATCTTCACACACACTCCACCCTCGACAAACGAATCTTCACACACACAGTCCACCCTCGACAAACGCATCTTCACACACACTCCACCCTCGACAAACGAATCTTCACACACACTCCACCCTCGACAAACGCCTCCTCCCTCCACCCTCGACAAACACACCTTAACTCCACCCTCGAAAAACGCATCATCGCTACACCCTCAACCCGTTGGCCTTAACCTTAAAGGCTCAAGATCAAAGGCTTTATTCATTACATCCTTTACTTTCACTACACCCCCAGTATTACCGAACCTCAGTCCTGGTCCTTTTGTGGGAAAGAAAAAGAAAAAATGGAACCGTAAAAACAATAAGCTTCCTTCCTTCCTTCTTTCTACATGAGGGAAACAAAGTTATCTGCCTTCCATAATGCTGGGTTCAAAACTCTTAGAAAAATACTTAAGACCATGAGATAACCAGAAGGAATAGGAGACTTGTGGCGATAGCTTCAAGTGTATCAGTTGTAAAGTTTACCGTATATACTCGCGTATAGTTCGAGTTTTCCAAGACCAAACTGTTACGCAAAAAATTGGGGGTAGACCTACACACGAGTAATAATTTCGTTAGATTGAAATCCGTGCATGATGGGAAGGGCTAGGAGCAACTTCTAGCTTCAGACATGAAATACATTTACCAGTCATTGCCAGTAAACAATGGAAACGTATAATAAGTACCAATTAGTAAGGAAAAGCTGTCCAGTGCCTTTAGCAGATGAAGCCTTACAACGTGCTTTCGCTAGTCTATGTCGAAGTACTTAGCTCACGCTAACTTATCATATCATATACGGTATCACAGTACCCAGAGACCTACAAAAAATACCGGTAGTAAAATCCTTTTAGATATTTCATACGTAACCTATGAAACTCGAGAACTTGTCATCAAGAAGTTCTTGTGGAAGACGCCGTGATATTTTCGTTCTCCGTCTCAGAAGAAAATCATTTCTTTTCAGAAATCTTGTGCACCAGCCATGGCTCGCTTTAAAATCTGTGATGCTTAATTTCCTTGCTAGTTTCATGGCAAAGATGAGAATTGAAAACCATATAACGCAGTTTACATTTTTGAAGAGCAAGTGGTTCAGGTAGCAAAGCAATCCACCATTCACACGTTTACATTCTATGTTGTCAAAAGGCAAACGAGAGAGGAAAGTTAAACTTTTCACACAAAAACATTGTAATATATATATATATATATATATATATATATATATATACATATATATATATATATATATATATATATATATAACACCAAAACATTCACGTCACCTTTTTTTTTTGGAGTGCAGTTTGGGAGGAGACTAGTGACTGACGCGGCAGTTTTGATAAGATGTGACCGAATGTTGGTACTCAGGGATCTGAATGCATGAGTGGGGTGGTGTGGCAATTATGTGTATAACTGAGGGCCATTTGGTTCCTGGCGTAAATGGAAATGGGTTGAAAGCTTTGTCGAGCTGTGCAGTGGAAAAAATAATGGTGACTGGGAACACATGGTTCGAAAATTAAGTAGAGTGCATCTATATGTGTCTGATTCTGGTCGGGATGGGGTCAAGGGGCATCAATGTATTATATGCGGACTGACAGGCGTGCAAAGGAGAGGATGTGGGATGTGAACGTGCTGTGAGGGGTAGGAAGTCAAACGTTTGTTCATTTCTTGGTGAGGACGAGGGCGGAAGCTGATGGTGAGTGTTGGAACGGTGATAATGAAAAAAAAAGATATTGATACCGAGAGAAACTGAGAAAAGAATAGCCTGGGTTAAAAGCATCAATGAACTTCGTAGATAAAAACTGAAAGGAGATTAATAATGAGAGAAGAACAAGAAAACAAATGGGAACGACTTGAATGAGAACGGATGGAAAAACAAACAGGCAAAGAAAGTGTGAACATGAGATGAAGTGAGTAGTAGTATGAAGGACTGATGAAAATACTTGACGATAGGGAAGCACATATGGTCTGTCTGGGACGAGATGGTATACGAGGAGCGACGTGGGCTGATCTAGGACATATAGAGTGGTCACGGTAAACCATGGAGAAATCTCTTAGGCTTCGAACACACACAGCTGCATCTGGAATCGGTCTATACATGACAGCTCGAGGACGTACGTGTGCAAATGAGACACTATTGTCCTTGTCTTCCTGACGCACTCTCGCTGAAGCAGGAAAGGCAATTACACATACGAAAAACATCAAGCGTTTAAGCACACTGTACGAGGGTTGAGATTAAAAATCAAGGGACTGGGTATTACAGTTTCCTACTTACGTAAATAACTTTTTTTTTTTCAACTCACTATCCTTGATTAAGGTTCGCCCACGTTAGGATGAAATGTGACCAAGCGTTCCACACCAGCAGAGTGAATTACCAGCCTTGGTATGCAATGCCACTAGCGTTGCCGTGGAACTTAGGAGAATACGAATTAGCTCACTCGAGACGGATGGAGAACCCAAATTAGATCCCACACATCCGATGATGGGAACAATAACACCGCACGCAGGATACGAGGGGACGTGGATAAGTACAGAAAAGAATTCATTTTCAGTACCAACTGTACAGCATTGCCTAGACACACACACACACACACACACACACACACACACACACACACACACACACACACACACACACACAGAGTAATTAAAAGATGAAATTTGTAGAACCTACTCTAGGGAAACTATCTTAAGATCTCAAACCTATCCTTTAATTCTAACTTTAACCGTTGGAAGGAAAGAGAGGTCAATCAAGTTAAGTGATCCGTAAATGTTCTGAAGTTATCTCAAGAATAAATCTTGGCTTAAACACCCACTGATATGATGCGGCAAACACCCACTGATCTATATAGTGTGGCAAACACCCACTGATATGATGTGGCAAACACAGACTGATCTAAATAGTGTGGCAAACACCCACTGATCTAAATAGTGTCGCAAACACCCACTGATCTAAATAGTGTGGCAAACACCCACTGATCTAAATAGTGTGGCAAACACCCACTGATTTATATAGTGTGGCAAACACCCACTGATCTAAATAGTGTGGCAAACACCCACTGATTTATATAGTGTGGCAAACACCCACTGATCTATATAGTGCTGCAAACACCCACTGATCTATATAGTGCTGCAAACGCCCACTGATCTATTATATAGCGTGGCAAACACCCACTGATCTATATAGCGTGGCAAACACCCACTGATCTAAATAGTTTGGCAAACACCCACTGATCTATATGGTGTGGCAAACACCCACTGATCTATATAGTGCTGCAAACACCCACTGATCTATATAGTGCTGCAAACACCCACTGATCTATTATATAGTGTGGCAAACACCCACTGATCTAAATAGTGTGGCAAACACCCACTGATCTAAATAGTGTGGCAAACACCCACTGATCTATATAGTGCTGCAAACACCCACTGATCTATATAGTGCTGCAAACACCCACTGATCTATTATATAGTGTGGCAAACACCCACTGATCTATATGGTGTGGCAAACACCCACTGATCTAAATAGTGTGGCAAACACCCACTGATCTATATAGTGCTGCAAACACCCACTGATCTATATAGTGCTGCAAACACCCACTGATCTATTATATAGTGTGGCAAACACCCACTGATCTATATGGTGTGGCAAACACCCACTGATCTATATGGTGTGGCAAACACCCACTGATCTATATGGTGTGGCAAACACCCACTGATCTATATGGTGTGGCAAACACCCACTGATCTATATGGTGTGGCAAACACCCACTGATCTATATGGTGTGGCAAACACCCACTGATCTATATGGTGTGGCAAACACCCACTGATCTATATGGTGTGGCAAACACCCACTCATCTATATGGTGTGGCAAACACCCACTGATCTATATGGTGTGGCAAACACCCACTGATCTATATGGTGTGGCAAACACCCACTGATCTATATGGTGTGGCAAACACCCACTGATCTATATGGTGTGGCAAACACCCACTGATCTATATGGTGTGGCAAACACACGTAGATGTGATGCAAGAACATGTAATAAGCAATCCACTGCTAAGTCAGGTTGGCGGCGTTATTATTCAGGGAGGAACAGCTGACTGATGTTTTCTGAGAGGATCTTTTATCCTCTTAATCATAAAACCACCAAGACGAGTCGTGGAGATCCACGAGACCAGAGGTATGGAGATATGATCATGCTGTTAACTCCCACGACAAGGTGGAACGACACCTCTCAAGACGACGGTAACGATCTCCTGTGTACGAGTACCTCCTCTGTCCTCTGACCTGACTCGTGTGGTTCAGGTAGAGAGGCGCCAGGCGAGGCCATCACAATCAGGGTTCGTCCTATTGTCCTGAGGGGGTTAAGTGAAGGTAACTCTGGGGGAAGTTCCCATAATATGGCGCTGCAAGATAACCCCCTGATATGGTGTGGCACACATCCCCCTGATATGGTGCGGTAAATGTCCCATGATAAGTTATGACCATCACACTATGAAAACATGGTGTGATAAAGACCCATTGATATGATGTGGCAAACACCCACAGATATGGTGTGGCAAACACCCACTGATATGGTGTGGTGAACATCCATTGATATGGTGTGGCAAACACCCATTGATATGGTGTGGCAAACACCCACTGATATGGTGTGGCAAACACCCATTGATATGGTGTGGCAAAGAACCATTGATATGGTGTAGTAAAGACCCATTGATGTGATGTGATATAGACCCAATGATATGGTGTGGCAAACACCCACTGATATCGTATGTCAAAGACCCATTGTTATGGTGTGGCAAACACCAACTGATATGGTGTGGCAAACACCCACTGATATGGTGTGGCAAAGACCCATTGATATCGTGAGGCAAACACCCATTGATATCGTATGGCAAACAACTACTAATCTATATAGTGTGGCAAACAACTACTAATCTATATAGTGTGGCAAACACCCACTGATATATCGTGTGGCAAACACACGCTGATGTGATGTAGGAAACATGTAACAAGTCAAGTTGTCATGCAACTGACAAAAACCAACTGACAGACTTACTTAAACATTCACTGACACGGACCGACCGATGATAACATACGCATTCATACACTCAACCCAAAACAGACACACACACACACACACACACACACACACACGAAACAGCTCAGAACACAATACCAGAAAAACGCACAATCATACACATCCCTACATTGGAGGGGAAGGTGGGGTGTCACCAGTGGCGTGACCCAGGGCTCGATCTTGGAACCGTTGCTCTTCTTGATCTGTGTAAACGACTCACCAGAAAGGCCGGACCCAAACTGGCATATGTTCGCTGATGATGCCAAGGTTACGAGGGGGAGTAATGGGTGGTGAGGATTGCATCAACTTACAAGAGGACCCAGAAAAAACAACAAAAACTTCTGGTCTCATTTGCGGACGACGAAACTGAACTCAGAAAATGCATAGTGATAAGGATACGCGATAGAAGACATCAAATGCGAATTCTATTTAGTGTGGAATGAGCCGCAGGAATCTATGCTGTTAGATGGAGCTGGGACGTCGACACTGTACCTAAACATGTTGCCAGATTTCTAAACCTCGAGTAGAATAGCGCAATGGCAAACCGGCCGCTGGCAGACATTACAATCGTACGTTAGTAAATGCATAAGGAAATGTTCAGCAAACTCTTCACAGCGTACATTTGGCCGAAGTTAGCATAACGCTCGTCGAGCTTAAGTTACCGCCCTCAACGGAGCATAAAGAAATGACTGAGAAGGTGCAAAGGAGAGCAACAGAAAATGGTACCTGAATTGAGAGGGACGAGACATGAAATGGCTAAGGTGCAAAGGAGAGCAACAGAAAATGGTACCTGAATTGAGAGAGACGAGATAGATGAAATGGCTAAGGTGCAAAGGAGAGCAACAGAAAATGGTACCTGAATTGAGAGAGACGAGATAGATGAAATGGCTAAGGGCTACAAACGGCGAAAGGCCACAGATCTGCCAACCATGGATGAGTGAAGATTAGAGGGCGTCTTCGACATCAACCCTCAATAAAGTTTCTTTATCATTTTGATACGGCAAACGAGTGAACAGGTCATCGCCAAATGCAAAGACAGGCCACCGAAAGTCTACGTCGGGAAATCTAGCAAGACACTTATTGTAAATGTAAGAAAAAATAAATAACAATCTTACATAATATGGAGAGAAGTGGAGGAATAAATCAAGACTCACTTATGACCCTCGGAATGTAAACGGTATGAAAATGGTTTTGAAAAACTGTATTATACGAGAGAAAGTTCAAGTGTTGAAGCCCCCACGAATGTGGAACTACCTCCCCGGCCTGTACAAATATTTAACTGCACGCTTACATACACAAAACATAATATTTTCCCATCTTCCATGTACATACAACATAGAAGTCTATGTGCATTCGTATGTGCGCGCTTTCCCTGTGTGTTATGTGCGAGTATATTTGTGCACATGTGGTCTGTATTGTCTTTGTATTCACTGACAAAAATATATATATATATATATATATATATATATATATATATATATATATATATATATATATATATATATATATATACATAAATATATATATATATATGTATATATATATATATAGATATAGATAGATAGATAGATACAAACACAGATACCTAGGTAGGTAGATAAGATAGATATTACGCACAGAACATATAGATATTACTATTATACACTTCCAAAACTGACAATGGATATTCTCTCTCTCTCTCTCTCTCTCTCTCTCTCTCTCTCTCTCTCTCTCTCTCTCTCTCTCTCTCTCTCTCTCCACTACCAGGATTGCATACGCAATACCAATCACGCTCTCGTCGACCCCACCCCCGGCGCTCCAACTTTTCATCCTGGCTGATACATCATCTCCTCAACTCTCGAGAGCTGGGAGGGAACAACAACAAAAAATGGGTCTTTTTTTTTTTTTTTGGATTCAGTGATTTTTCTGTTGTTGTTATTAATTGCTGGAGACCTCGCCACCCGCCAACCCTGAAAAACAAATGAATTAAAAAGAATTTTTTTTCTCCATGTTTTTTCATTTTTTTTTTTTTTTTACAGAAAACGAGATGTGGTATTAACGTAAGTCTGGTGTTAAGTCTATACAGGTTTGTCTCCTGCTGCTGGCATGGGTAACCACCACCTTGACTTGGGTTGGTCCCCTCTCTCTCTCTCTCTCTCTCTCTCTCTCTCTCTCTCTCTCTCTCTCTCTCTCTGACCCCTTCCTGATGAACCCCTGGGCAGAGGGGTAAAAATGAACAGCTTTTTAACCTTGCGGGAGGAGAAGGCGAAACTAGTGTGTGAGTGTGTGGTCTCTCTCTCTCTCTCTCTCTCTCTCTCTCTCTCTCTCTCAAAACATATCCATTATTCTCTCGTCTATCCTCTTGCCTTTACAGACCTCGTCATCTCTCTCACTCATACCCTCCCTCAACTCTCTCCTTCTCTCTGTATCTCCTTTTTCCTCCCTCACTCCGCACATTATCCCCATCCAATCATCGTCTCTCTCTCTCTCTCTCTCTCTCTCTCTCTCTCTCTCTCTCTCTCTCTCTCTCTCTCTCTCTCTCTCTCTCTCTCCGCTATTCTCTGGGGGTTGGTGTGGGGGTGGGGGAACCTTACGGGGGTGATATTACTTGCTCGATCTCCGGTGGGATAAAGGATAGATGCGTGAATAGATGTTGGAGGAGGGGGGGGGGTAAGGAGAAGAAGAGGAAGGTGAGGGAAGGGGACAGACGTAAAGGGCGTGAATAGATGTTGGGGGAAGGAGAGGTGAGGGGAGATGAGGGGAGTTTGAGGCGGGGGCGGGGGGGGAACGTACAAGAAGAGGAGGGAGGGGAAAACCAAAAGAGAAGGATGGGAGGAGGAATATGTGTATAGTGGGGTGAGAAAACAGTGGAGGGGTGTGAGAGAGAGGAGAGAGAGAGAGAGAGAGAGAGAGAGAGAGAGAGAGAGAGAGAGAGAGAGAGAGAGAGACGATGATTGGATGGGGATAATGTGCGGAGTGAGGGAGGAAAAAGGAGATACAGAGAGAAGGAGAGAGTTGAGGGAGGGTATGAGTGAGAGAGATGACGAGGTCTGTAAAGGCAAGAGGATAGACGAGAGAATAATGGATATGTTTTGGAGAGAGAGAGAGAGAGAGAGAGAGAGAGAGAGAGAGAGAGAGAGAGAGAGAGAGAGAGAGAGAGAGAGAGACGCAAGGCTGGAGAGTCAAAGAAAGAGAAAGAGAGGAGTGGGATAGGCTGGATGGGGGGGAATAAACGAGACTGGATAGGCATGGGATAGGGAAAACATCCCAACTGGAGGAGAGAAATCAGAAGGCAACGCACGAAGAAGAGGAGGAGGAGGAAGAAGAAGAAGAGGAGGAGGAGGAGGAAGAAGAGGAGGAGGAGGAGGAGGAAGAAGAAGAAGAAGAGGTAGAGGAGGAAGAAGAAGAAGAGGAAGAGGAGGAAGAAGAGGAAGAAGAAGAAGAAGAGGAAGAGGAGGAAGAAGAAGAGGAGGAGGAGGAGGAAGAAGAAGAAGAAGAGGAGGAAAAGGAGGAAGAAGAAGAGGAGGAGGAAGAGTCACTCAGTAATGACATCACTAATCTCACCCTTCCATGCAGCAAGGATATCACCCCATGCAACAACGACACATGTACCACCTGAGTGATACTCATGTCTGTCTCGCGGGACGGCAGCAGCTCAGAACACCAGCCAGGTGAAAGTGGCCTCAGTTCGTCTCTGTGGTCATAACGTCTCTTTTCCCCAGTTCGTCTCTTTTGCCAGTTCGTCTCTTTTGCCAGTTCGTCTCATTTATCAATTCGTCTCTTGGATCAATTCGTCTCTTTTACCAGTTCGTCTCATTCATCAGTTCATCTCATTCATCGGTTCGTCTCTTATCAGTTCGTCGTCTTTTATGAGTTCGTCGTCTTTTATCAATTCGTCGTCTTTATCAATTCGTCGTCTTTTATCAGTTCGTCGTCTTTTATCAATTCGTCGTCTTTTATCAGTTCGTCTTCTTTTATCAGTTCGTCGTCTTTTATCAGTTCGTCTTCTTTTATCAGTTCGTCTTCTTTTATCAGTTCGCCTTATCAGTTCGCGTCTTCTTTTATCAGTTCGTCGTCTTTTATCAGTTCTTCTTTTATCAGTTCGTCTTATCAGTTCGCGTCTTCTTTTACCAGTTCGTCGTCTTTTATCAGTTCGTCTTCTTTTATCAGTTCGTCGTCTTTTATCAATTCGTCGTCTTTTACCAGTTCGTCCTCTTTTATTAGTTCGTCCTCTTTTATCAGTTCGTCGTCTTTTATCAGTTCGTCTTCTTTTATCAGTTCGTCGTCTTTTATCAGTTCGTCTTCTTATCACACCATCGTTCATACTTGAAGATAAACGGTCATGTGACTTAGATCAACTTCCATGGACGACATGAACCCATCATGTCATCACCCACACCGAAATATTTCTACCGTATCGTGTCTTCGAAACACCTTGATGGTGGTGCACGGTCATTGGAAGACTCCAGACACAGGTTACCTCGACCCACGAACGAAACGGGACGACGCTGTGAGCCACACAGGGAGGAAACACGACACACACACACGAACCTCTAGAGTCGCACGGCGTCCGAACTCCAACCAACGGCGACCAGCCGCGAGAACGTTCTCAAAAAACACGAGAGATTTTTCGAACTCTCTTAAAAAAAGACACGTGAGGCAAACTTCCTCCCCCGGTGTGAGCGAAGCGGAGGAACCATCACTTCCGCACCAAAACATACCTTGGCCGTGCGTAACCAAAGCTAATCTCACGTGATGGTGGATCTCGTAAAGGAATATCATGTTTAAGTGGAAGGCTACAGTCATGGACGACTCTCTCTCTCTCTCTCTCTCTCTCTCTCTCTCTCTCTCTCTCTCTCTCTCTCTCTCTCTCTCTCCATCGAGGCCAAGCCATAAATGAAACATGACCGTAAGAATGGCTAGAGCAACGAAGAAGAAAACGAAGAACAGGAGGAATGATGTAACATCTGCTGAGGAGGTGGAAGACCTGCTCTCGAGAATTTCGATTCCAGCTTGTACGTCCATTTCTACCTTCAGAAATACTTCATTGTTTATGTACGTCATTTCTACCTTCAGAAATACTTCATGTACGTTATTTCTGCCTTCAGAAATACTTCATTGTTTATGTACGTCATTTCTACCTTCAGAAATACTTCATTGTTAATGTACGCCATTTCTACCTTCAGAAACACTTCAATGTTCTCGTACTTCAAAGGGAAATTCTGAATAATGAACATAATATAGTTTACATGCCTAAAGTAGCAAAGACAGTCGGGTGCGACTGTCTCTCGTCTGCCAAAAAAAAAAAATAAATAAGAATCGCAATAATCACAGCACCGAGATCCTATGGGAGCCGTCCATCTATAACCCTCGCGCCTCATTTGTAAAGGTTCCGCTGGCATGTGTTACCTGGTCCTTCCCAGTTACATGGCTTCGAATCCATCTCCAGTATTTAGCTATGCTCTTCCTTCATCATCATCAGACTCTTCCGTGTGGGTCAAAGTCAAAGGCGATGTGGCAGTCCGGTGGCATGCAGTCCCACCAACATTTCCTTTTCCATGTTTACTCTCAGGAAAATCCAGGGTACTTGACGCACGTCCTCCTGCTGAAGGCATGATGTCTTCCTCCTGAAGGCATAATGTCCTCCTCCTGAAGGCATAATGTCCTCCTCCTGAAGGCATGACGTCTTCCTCCTGAAGGCATGACGACTTCCTCCTGAAGGCATGATGTCCTCCCCCTGAAGGCATGATGTTCTCCTGCTGAAGGCATGGCGTCTTCCTCCTGAAGGCACGACGACCTCCTCCTAAAGGCATTGCGTCCTACTCCTGAAGGCATGATGTCTTCCTCCTGAAGGCATGATGTCCTCCTGCTGAAGGCATGAAGTCTTCCTCCTGAAGGTATGATGTCGTCCTTCTAAAGGCATGGCGTCTTCCTCCTGAAGGCATGGCGTCCTCCAGGTCAGAGCAACACGAGTCCAAGACTCAACTATCGACTTCATCGTTACTCTAGTATCATACAAGACATGATCGTTAGCGATACGGTAGCTACTCAATTGGCCATTCTTCTGTCAATTTCTTTTTTTCCTTATACTGGCACTGCAAAGGCCCACCTTCATACTGCCAGAGCACACTGCCCTCACTGAAGGAGACCTTCTTATACTGCCTCCGCGCACTGCTCGAGCACAAGACATGGGATGCCATCTGGTCCTCGAGCATATATTAGTTGGATCTAACTCCCTCGTAAAGGCTCCTTACTTGTCATGGGATCCCCTGGAATAGTTTTTAGTGCCTCTCTCTCTCTCTCTCTCTCTCTCTCTCTCTCTCTCTCTCTCTCTCTCTCTCGGCTAATTTAAAAGGAGACCTTCCAATCTTCGAGAGTAAACAGTCTTTGCTTCTTTCCTTTATTTCTTTTCTTCTATTTCAAGACCCCAAGATGGTCGTCTGCTGAATTTTAGGGGTTCAAATAAATGTCTTTGGGTTGAGACAAATGCCTTAACCCACCCATAATTCGACTGCTAGGTCTATCCTTCCGGCTCAGGCTTACACTACCTTATATTTGCATGGATCGAACAGCGGTAATAGCATCATCATAGTCTCACCCGAGTGACTAGGGTTCGATACTTTTCATTTAGCCCTGTGGCTCCCAATTCCATAAAATGAACACCTCAGCTTTAGGACGAACGATAGGGATATATACACACACATGCCGGTATCGATTAAAAAGTTCTATTTTCTCTTCTCCTTTATCATATTTCTCACCGGACCAACGTTTCACCACAAGTTCGTAGTAATATCTTCGGGTGCCGAGAAAACTCCTCGTTTTCTTTAAAGTCTATGAATTGGGTGGGGGGGGATCTGAAGTAATTAGAATGGCGGATGTTCCAGCCAGCAACAACCTCTTGGTCGGCAGTGTTTATGCCTCCTCCTGTCAGACCTTTAGCTGAATATTTCTATCCAATTCGCCACCGTCCCTATGAATATTTAGTTCAGTGATACTCCAGGGGCCTATATATGTATCCCTTCCCCCTTGCTACCTTTGATGTAGGTGCTCCTGAAGAGCATTGTAGCGAATATTCTCCTCCCATGTTCAAACTCCTTATTTTCAAGCCGCCAATTTTGTGTGTATGTGCTCACGTGGGTCTGTGGGTGAGCATGGGCGTGTGTGTGTACATACTCGTTGTGTGTGTGTGTGTGTGTGTGTGTGTGTGTGTGTGTGTGTGTGTGTGTGTGTGTGTGTGTGTCTGCGTGTGTAAGTGTGTGTCTGTGTCTGCGTGTGTAAGTGTGTGTGTGTGTATGTGTGTGTGTGTGTGTGTGTGTGTGTGTGTGTGTGTGTGTGTGTGTGTCTGCGTGTGTGTGTGTGTCAGTGTGTGTGTGTGTGTGTGTCTGTGTGTCAGTGTGTGTGTCAGTGTGTGTGTGTCTGCGTGTGTGTGTGTGTCAGTGTGTGTGTGTGTGTGTGTCTGTGTGTCAGTGTGTGTGTCAGTGTGTGTGTGTGTGTGTGTCTGTGTGTCAGTGTGTGTGTCAGTGTGTGTGTGTGTGTGTGTGTGTGTGTGTGTGTGTGTGTGTGTGTGTGTGTGTGTCAGTGTGTCAGTGTGTGTGTCCAGGTTGGTTAAGTTCACAAGAGTTTTCCTACCCCTCACTCGATCCAGAGTTCACAGTTATTACCAATAAAACACAAGTGTTATGTACCGATATGACTGGGCTTCGGCAAATGACACGCGCGTGGAATTTAAAAAATAATGTCCAATGACACCAGCTGTTTTTTTGTTTTTTTGGCCATCATAACAACATGAATATTACCCGTCCACTGATTTACAGTAGTTTAATTACTGTACAACGAGCCAATCGCACACCTGTGGACCAATCATGAGAATGCGATCCTTTAAATGCTGTTTTTGTCCCCATTTTTGAAAGTCTAGGATCGTGTGGCATTCGCCAATACCATGGAATCAATAAACCTTTAGATTTGAAAAAAATAAAAAAAAGAATAAAAATCTCCTGGTTTAATCATCTTGCCTTTTACGGGTCTCAGATTTCCACAGTAAATCCCAACCCGGATTTATCGATGGCTTTCTATAAACTAAGGAGATTTGTACATACAGTAAAAATTAGAAAAATATTGTGAAATTTACGAGGAAAAAGTTGTCATCTACAACACGACACATGCGTCTCTCTAACCTCTGTGCGTTTACGTAGGACACATCTCTGTCAAAGGCGATTTATATATATATATATATTATATATATATATATATATATATATATATATACATATATTTATATACACAAACGAACAAAGTGCATAGGAACGCGCACCTTCATAGAACGTACAAACCTCCAACAGCTAGGATCGAACTCGGGACCCCTGTGCAACAGGCGGGAATGCTACCGCTAGGCTATGGGCCTGGCTAATAGGAAATAACTATTCGAATACTATGTACTCGAATACCCGTCGTCTCACGTTGGTGAACAACGGGGTCTACACCGGTTATTTCCCAACAGGCGCACACATCCAGCAGACAGCATTTTACCGAACCTAACTGTACAACGCGGAGGTATATATGTATAAATAAATATATATATATATATATATATATATATATATATATATATATATATATATATATATATATATATATTCAAAACTGTAATTTAGGCTTTTGATGGAACTACGTGCCATCATTTCTCCAATGTGTGTGTGGGGATTGAGAGTCAGCGGGTGGAAAACTTTCGCTTCTCAACGCTTCATTTCCTCACGACGGTTCGTGAACCCACAACAAACAGGTGTGGATCCGTCTCATGTTGGATCCTCCTCCTCCTCTATCTCGGTCAGGATGTGGCCTCCCACGGCAATGGCTTCTCCCAGGAAGCCTCCGAGGCTCGCCCGGAAAGAGTCAGCCTCTCCCAGCAAGTCTAAGGTACTCTCTAAAAGTCTTAAGCTCTTCCGGCACGTCTCATGATCTGTCAGCAAGCCATCAGTCCACCTAGCAAGTCTCAGGTTCTCCCAGCAAGTCTCAGGTTCTCCCAGCAAGTCTCAGGCTCTCCCAGCAAGTCTCAGGCTCTCCCAGCAAGTCTCAGGCTCTCCCAGCAAGTCTCGTGCCTTCTCAGTAAGTTTCAGACACTTATATAGTTATGCAACCCACAGGACCTCTTTCCATGGAAATTCTGAAGCTTCGACGCTCCTCTCCAAGCGGGAGCAGGGTAAGGTGGGCTCCTCTGGGGTGGGAGGAAACTTTTCAACGACATGGTATTCCTTTTCGTCCGCTGACGATGATGCAGTCTCGTCTCATCTACAGCGTCACCGCTCGCACGCGGAGGCCTAAAATACCCAGACCCTCGAAGTCTGAGTTCCTCCCGGCCACCATAACTCCCAGCCACCATAACACCCAGCCACCATAACACCCAGCCACCATAACTCCCAGCCACCATAACACCCAGCCACCATATCACCCGGCCACCATAACGCCCAGCCACCATAACACCAGACGCTGAAATTAAGTCTTTTCACAAGAACTGGAATTGGTCTATGATGCCAATCAGAGTCGGGACCTGGCCTGGTCTGCCAGCTAGATGAGGGAAGGTGGTATATTATGCCAGTCAGAATGAGTGGAAGTTGGCCTATCTTACGAAATCAGAGTGAGAGCTGGGGTAGCCTATAGCCTGTCTAGTCTGTTAATGACATTTAGGGGGAGGTGGTCTAATCTACCAGTCAGAGAGCGGAGAATTTCTCTACAGTCACAGACGAAGATTTCTTCATACAGTCACTCACTGAGGAGCGATGCTCCGTTGACCGTGTCAGCCGAGCTGGTCGTCTTGGAGACCTGGTGTGTTGAGAAGGTCATCACCGCCGGGTGGTGTTCACATGGTGATTGACAGACGTGTTTCTGTGTGACCATATGCGCCGTAGGACCCCAGCCGGCCCTAAGTCTGTCGCCTAT